>NW_025212091.1:0-25000 GCF_004010195.1 Chiloscyllium plagiosum
ATAGTTATTTTTACAAACATTATGCATTAACTGTGCTGTAGCCCTCCCACCTTATTGTTGCTAATAACAACTCATAATATCGTGGAGGGGTGATGCTGGAATAGGTGGCGATGGCACTGGACCTATGAGCCTGAGGTCCAGGTTAGTGTTCTGTGACAAACATTTCTGAAGAAACTCAGCAGGTCTGGCAGCATCTGTGGAAAGAAAGCAGAATCAATGATTCAGGTCTGGGGACCGTTCGGTTTCTGGACCCGAAACATTAACTCTACTATCTCTTCACAGATGCTGCGATATCCACTGAATTTCACCAAAAATTGCTATTTCAGATTTCTAGCATTTGCCCGGAAGTGATTCCATGTTGTAGAATTCTTTGATTTTTTTGTTTAGTGCTCTGGGACATGGGTTCAAAAACCACCGTGGTAGCTGGTGAAATTTAAACTCAAAGAATATCTGGAATTGAAAGCTTGCCTTAGTAATGGGAACCACTGCAGCTAATAATTGTGAGTGTGCCCTTCGGGTAGGGAAATCTATAGTTCTTCAGGTCAGGCAGCAACCCAGGAGTAGGAAAATCAACGTTTCAGGCAAAAGCCCTTCAGGCCCAAAACGTCAATTTCCCTGCACCTGGGATGCTGCCTGATGTGCTGTGCTTTTCCAGCACCACACTCTCAACTCTGATCTCCAGCATCTGTAGACCTCACTGTCTCCAAATCTATAGTTCTTACCTAGTCTGGCTAACATGCAATTCCAGCGCAACAGTAACATGACCAACTGTTAACTGTTTTGTCTGGCAAGTCACACAGTTCAAGGGCAGTTAGGGATGGACAACAAATACTGGCATTGCCAAAGACACCCACAGGAAAAACAGATCAAAAAGAAATTTTAAAAATACATAGGTTTAAAGGACAGACCATAGATTTTTTTGTTATTCATTCATGGGATCTGGGTTTCGCTGGCTGGGTCAGAATTTGACCATCTCTAACTGTCCTTGAGAAACCATGGTGAACTTGAATGGCTGCAATCCATTTGGTATAGGTACACCTTCAATGCTGGTAGAGTTTGTTCCAGGACTTTGACCCACATTTGTCTCAATCGTCCTTTAGTACATTTAACGCCATCAGTTCTGTTACTTTCACCAGTGGATTTTGCTTAAGGAGAATATGGTGGAAGCAGTGTATGTAGATTACCTGTAGGCAGTCAATTGGATGTCTCGAGAGTTGAAAGTTTACATAATGAGATGAATTTGAGTATCATGCTGAGCAGCAAAGTTGTATAACCCAGGGCTCAGTGCCAGTTATAAATTTGTTTTCTGTACATAAACATGTTTGCATTTAGCATTAGCCTAATGGAAAGATAAGTGACAACAGAAAATTTAATGACAGTCAATTTTTGGTCAGATTCAGACCAGTTTCTTTGCCTCCCAAGGTTTATTTTCTCATTCTTATTCATATTAAATTTTCACTGTCAATTTTGGTGGGTTTCATGGAGAGATTCTCTCCATAACCCCTAGCAGGGTTCACGCCATCTTTCCAAATTCACCTCATTGCCTATGCACCATGTCCCTGTGTTGCTCTACTCGGCAGAAGTACCAACCACTGTTGGAGCCACGGTGGCTCAGTTGTTAGCATTGCTGCCTCACAACACCATAGTCCCAGGTTCGATTCCAGCCTTGGACGACTGTCTGTGTGGAGTTTGCACATTCTCCCAGTGTCTGCGTGAGTTTCCTCCGGTGCTTCGGTATCCTCCCACAGTCCAAAGACATGCAGGTCAGGTGAATTGGCCATGCTAAATTGCCCATAGTGTTAGGTGTATTAGTCAGAGGGAAATGGATCTGGGTGGGTTACTCTTCAGAGGGTTGGTGTGGACTGGTTGGGTTGAAGGGCCTGTTTCCACACTGTAGGGAATCTAAATCTAAAAAAATAGATAAGGCCCCATGAGGGGGATGTAATTAACAGCACAGAGTCAGCACAAATCATGGCGACTTTTTACAAAAGATTGCTTAGGCCAAATTTAAAATATTACGTGCCGTTTTGGGAAGCTAATAAAAGACTGTAAAGTGTATTAATCTGTCAGGATATTGTCTATGAGGGGTTATCAATTTGTAGATTCTAAAAGAACAATGAAAGATAATAGGAGCAATTTCTTCACTTATCAGGCTGAGAGAGCATACCATATATTACCACAGAGAGCAGATTACATAGAAGTTATTTCAACTTTCAAAAGGAAAATTGGATAAACATTTGGAAAAAAAATGTCTATGGGTAAGAACAGTTCCCTCGAGCAAAGAATTGTCACAGACAAAATATAATGGCCTCTGTGTATTCAACTTTATGATTCTAATTGGATCAAGCTTTGCTATTTCAGATCAAAAATCATCAAAAAAGATTCAGACTTGAAAAGCACCGACTCAGGATTATAACTACAGAAGCAATACGGATTTGAAATATGGCAGAATACTTTAATCATTAGTTTTTAAAATCAATGGAAACACATCACTATAGGTTTAGTTCAGGATCGGAACTTTGTTGGCTGGCAGTGTTGTCAAATTATTTTGAACCTCTGCTACCCATAAATATGGTCAAAACATGCCAATTGTTTTATGCTAATTATACTGTTCAGTTGGACTCATAATACCCAGGAAGCAAGAGGCCTACCTTGGGGAGGAGGAGCCTTTCTTAATTAAATTCAGGTGGAAGAGGGAGGGTGCCAAACAAACGGCAAGGTTCATGGGAGTCATCTGATTTTCTGTTACAGAAGTCACGTCACTAAGGAAACAAAGAAGGGTTTGCAGAACTTCACGGTTTTCATCCGACATCAGCATGCTGGCTGCCTGCACTGCCTGTAGCCGCTGCTCCCTGGGAACATCTGCACATCACAGTGCAACAGACAGTTATAAAACACATCAACAAAAGAAGTTAGATACTTTAATGTTCAAAATCATTTGCATTTGATAGATCACTGAGCCTACATCTTAATTTATCTTTTTCAAAAAAGACTGAAGATTCCATAATCCATGTTTAGTAATTTTTGCATAATATTATACAGTCAGAGATGTATAGCATGGAAACCACCTTCAGTCCAACTCATCCATGCCGACCAGATATCCCAACCTAATCTAGTCCCATTTGCCAGCACCCGGCCCATATTCCTCTAAACCCTTCATATACATAGACCCATCTAGATGCCTTCTGAATGCTGTAATTGTACCAGCCTCCTCCACTTCCTCTGGCAGCTCATTCCATACACGCACCACTTTCTGCGTGAAAACAATGCCTCTTAGGTCCCTTTTATATCTTTCCTCTCTCAGCCTAAACCTCTCAGTCCTCTTGTTCTGGATTCCCCCAACACAGGGAAAAGACTTTGTCTATTTATCCTATCCATGCCCCTCATGATTTTATAAACCTCTGTGAGGTCATCTCTCAGCCTCCGATACTCCAGGGAAAACAGCCTCAGTCTATTCAACCTCCCCTTATAACTCAAATCCTCCAACCCTGGCAACATTCTTGTAAATCTTTTCTGAACCCTTTCAAGTTTCACAACATCTTTCCAATAGGAAGGAGACCAGAACTGCATGCAATATTCCAATAGTGGCCTAACCAATGTCTTGTACAGCCACAACATGACCTCCCAACACCTACACTCAATGCTCTGACCAATAAAGGAAAGCATACCAAATGCCCCTTCACTATCCTATCTACCTGTGACTCCACTTTCAAGGAGCTATGAACATGCACTCCAAGGTCTCTTTGTTCAGTAACACTCCCTAGGACCTTACCATTAAGGTGTAAAAATCCTGGTAAGATTTGCTTTCTCAAAAAATGCACCGCGCATTTATTTAAACTCCATCTCCCACTCCTCAGCCCATTACTTCTAACAACAATCCTATACCTAGTCTCTGAACTAGCCTCTAGCTTTAATCGTAAAGCCAAAATCTACACAACACCAGGTTACAGTCTAACAGGTTTTCAGAGTGCGGCTCCTTCATCAGGCACCTTTGGAGCAAGATCATAAGACACAGGATTTATAGCAAAAGATCTCTGTGTCATGCAACTGAAACGATATATTGAACAAACCTCGATTACTGGTAAGTCTTTGATCTTTTAGAATGGGTTGCAAGTTTCAGTTCTTTAACATTAAAATCCCAGAACTTCTTTTAAGTCATATTCAAGATAACTTAAGGTTTTATTAAAAAAACGTGACATCTCAGCTCAGACAGTGCATTAAAGGGGAGGTTAGAGTCTGTCTTTATCCCAATCTAGAGTCAGACTGGTTCCATTTCCAAAGTAGGAATTTGTAAAATGTTACATGGATTAACTGCTTGCATTGACAGCTCACAGATAGTATGCTTTCTCAGCAAAATAGAATGGGTCAGCGGTCAGGAACATTCGGCCTCAGATCTTCGGGTGACCATCCTCCAAGGTGGACTTTGGGATATGCAACAATACAGAGTGGCCGACAGCACTCTGAGCAGAGGCTGATAGCCAAGTACCCACGGGGATGGCCTCAACTGGGACCTTGGGTTCATGTTACACTACTGGTGACCCCACTACACTATACACTCTCAATCACTACATACTCACACTCACTCAGACCCACCCCTCATACACACACATACAATCAACACACTCGCACCCACTCTCTCACAGACTTATACTCTGTCGCACTCGCACACAAACTACCAAGCACGCACATATGCAAAACACACTCACATATAAATTTATGGAGTGAATTTGCATAATTGTATTTGCAGAGACATTCTATTTTTGCTCAAAAAGCATACAACCTGCAAGACGTCAATCCATGTAATGTTTTATAAATTCCTACTTTTGAAATAGAACCGGTCTGGCTCAAAATTAAGATACAGACAGACTAGCCTCACACCTTCAATGCATTGTCTGAGCTCAGATGTCACCTTAAGTTATCTCGAGAATGTGACTCGGGATTTACATATTAATGAACCGAAACTTGCAACCCATTCTAAAAGAAGACAGACTTAACAGCAATCTTGGTTTGTTCAATATATCGTTTCATTCGCATGATAGAATTTATAGCAAAAGCTTACACTGTCTCTTATGATCCTGTTGTACAGCTACCTGATGAAGGAGCAGCACTCGGAAAGCTAGTGCTTCCAAATAAACCTGTTGGACTATAACCGGGTATTGTATGATTTTTAACTTTGTCCACTCCAGTCCAACATTGGCATCTCTACATCATGGCCTTAATAATAAAGGACACGAGTAGATAATCTATGGCATTTTTCAAGACACAATGATCCAACCTTCACTTTTGCAGATAAGAGATCAAGAATTCAACTGTTAATGGAGGATCGGTTTAGAAATCCCTATTTTGTTTTAATTAAGTCAGGATGTCAGCATCACTGGCTGAACCAACATTTATTGCCCATCCCTGGGAACCCTTGAGAAGGTGGTGGTGAACTCTCTTATAATCAGAGTTATGCAGCACAGACCCTTCATCTACGCCAACCAGAAATCCCAATCTGACCACTTGCCAGCATTTGGCCCAAATCCCTCTAAAACCTTCCTTCTCATATACCCAGCCAGATACCTTTTAAATATCGTCATTGTACCAGCCTCCACCACTTCCTCTGGCAGCTCATTACAAACATGCACCTCTCTCTGCGTGAAACAGTTACCCTTCAGGTACTTTTTAAGTCTTTCCTCTCTCACCTTAAACCTATGGTCTCTAGTTTCGGATCACCCCTTTCCCCCCTGCCCCATCCTAGGAAAAATACCATTGTTATTCACCCTCTCAACGCCCTTCACGATTTTACAAACCTGTATAAGGTCAGTCTCAGGGAGAAAAACCACAGCCTATTCAGTCTCTCCCGATATCTCAAACCCTCCATTCCCAACAGTATCCTTGTAATTCTTTTCTGCACCTTCTCAACAACATCCTTCCTATAGAAAGGTGACCAGATTGTGATACGCCTTGCAGTATTCCTTTTTGAACTGCTGTAATCCACTTGCTGTAGAAAGACTCAATGTTGTTGGCAGGGAGAGAATTCCAGGATTTTGACCCAGTAACACTGAAGAAATGAGAATACATTTCTAAATCAGAATGGTCAATGGCTTGGAGGGGACCTTGCTTGTGGTAGTGTTTCTATATATCTGCTGCCCTTGTCCTTCTAGGTGTAAGTAATTTGGAAAGTGCTGTTCAAAGGGACCTTGTTGAATTTTGTGAATGGTACACACTGCTGCTACTGAACATTGGTGGATGGAGCGTGGAAGCTTATGGATGTGGTACCAATCAAGTGAATTCCTTTGTTCTTCTAGACTATTGCACTCATTCAGGTAAGTGGGGAGTTTTCCATCACACTCTGGACTTGTTCTTTGTAGATGGTGGACAGATTTTGGAAAATCAGGTGCTGAGTGACTTGCTGCTCTTGCAGCAATGGCTTTAATATGGCTCATCCAGTTCAGTTTCTGGTCAATGGTAACCCCCAGGATGTTGACAGCGAAGGATTCAGTGATGGTGACAATATTGAATGTCAAGGGGTGACGATTAAATTGCCTCTTACTGGGAATAGTCATTGCCTGGCATGTGTGGTGGGAATGTTACTTGCCACGTTTTAGCAGCAAGCATGGTTATTTTCCAACTCTCGCTGCATTTGAACATGGAATGCTTCGGTAGCTGTTGAGTTAGCATGGTGGCTCAGTGGTTAGCACTGTAGCCTCACAGCACAAGGGACGTGGGTTAGATTCCTGCCTCGGGAGATTGTGCAAACTCCACACAGACAGCTATTCTCCCAGTGTCTGCGTGGGTTTCCTCCTGATGCTCTGGTTTCCTCCCACAACCCAAAGATGTGCAGGTTGGATGGACAGGCCAAGCTATATTGCCCATAGTGTTCAGGGATGTATAGGTTAGGTGCATTAATCAGGGTAAATCTGGGATAGGGAAATGGGTCTGGGTGTGATACTCTGAGGATCAGTGTGGACTTGTTGGGCCAAGTGGCCTGTTTCCACACTGTAGGGAATCTATGATCTATTCTATGAGTCAGAAATGGGCTAAACGTGGCACAAATCATTGATGAACATCCCCACTTCTGATTTTATGGTAGAGGGAAGGTTATTGATGAAGCAGCTGAAGTTGGCTGGGCCTAGGTCACTACCCTGAGGAATCCCTGCAGAGATGCCCCGGAGCCGAGATCATTGACCTCACACAAAAAACCATATTTGGTCAAATGCAACCTGGATATCAAGGGCAACTAGTAACCACCCTCTTTGGGACATGTGACCTATAAGTTTTAACTAGGGTCAAGAATTGGGAACACAAGAATGGGAAAGGAATAAACGGATATGTTAGTAAGGTCAGATGAAGGAATATGGGAGGGTATTCACATGGACCAGATAGCCTAATTAGCATTTGCTGAATATGCATATCATGTTATTTGTTTAACTCTCAAAATGTATTTACAAAATCAGCTACTTTATGGGATATCTGATATAATCAACATCAGAAACAATGAATCTATGCAAAAAAATCAATAGATCTCATTGAAAAGTTCTGGAATAAATCCTTACTGGGACAATTTCAGTCCAGACTCTCATTCTTTATAATAGAAAAAATGACAAAATAGCAGATTTGTTCAAATATTAATTTGATTTCATCTCCATTTTGTAATTCAACTTCTGTATTATAATCCCCAAAAGAACTTTATCTTTGTTATTCAACGATTCATCTAGGATATTATTAATTTAATTTGATTAATAAAAATTCAGCATGGAGAACAAAGCAGGATAGCTCCATTAAAAAGCTATAAAAATCGATGTTATCTATCGTCAATGTGTTGCTTACACTGATAGATATGCAGGAAAGTTTCCCCTAGCTTGCTACTCAGGAGAGGATCTGGGAGATCTCGAAAGAACTGCTTCAGCATATCGGCTACATCATAGGCACACTGATCTTCATAACTAACATTGTCTGGAGAAGCTTCGTTCATCTGTCGAAGAGCTTGAATTCGGGATTTGGCCCCAGATTTCCGAAACAGACCCACCTGGAATAAAATAGAAGTATTAAAATGGAAAAATATCAATTAGCTGTAAGTGTGCTGTAAATGATTAAATTCATTAACTTCCAGGGTAGAGCCATTAGTTGTAAAATAATACTTAAACATCTGCAACAATAAGTCATAGGATTAATTATCGTGTGTGTGGCAAATGAGTGAATTGCATGTTTGCCAACTCAATCAGCTGTTCAGCAGTTACTTAGTAAGTTCAAGATATCCTCATAATTGATACTCAGATGTTTAATCTTCATGTGCTCATCTTCAGCACAAACCCATTCATCTTTAAAAATGAACAGCTTCCTCTTAATTGTCATATTCCTTCCTGGAGAAAACGGATGATAGAGAGTGGTTATGTTCTGTAAAGGGAATACAAAATACATAATGTGGACATATCCACAGCCATTTGAGATTTCCACAATATGCGACGCAGGCAGTTTTTGGTGGCCTGAGAGTTTTCTTTCTCGGTTGAATACTGGACCGTATTTCATTTGGGTGCTTTTCAATGCAGACAAAGTGAGGATTGAAGTTGTTGGAGAGTCAGAGTTGAAAAGTGTGGCGCTGGAAAAGCACAGCAGATCAGGCAGCATCCGAGAAGCAGGAGAGTTGGTGTTTTGGGCATAAGCCCTTCATCTTGACATTGAACGTTTCTCTCTGCTGAACTCTACCCACTTGATTCCACATCTTCAGTTAAAGAAAAAAATACCCACATTTGCTTGTCTATGCTACCAGTCAACCAAAGTTTAATAATTTCCCATCCAATTTAGAAAATTGGTAATATATATCCCTCACTCCACAAAACCTGGCCAGTTAGTTCCATGAAATGTTTAGCAGATTTTCTCATGAATACTGACATGACACAGAAGATATTACACCAAATATAAATTTTGATGTCAATTACATCTATGATGTTCTAGTCAGTTTCAATACATTCATTCATGTACCTGATCTAGACAGTGGTTCCTTAGGTAACGCATGGCTTGCTGAATGCTCTGAGGGAGAGGCTGTCCTGTCCTCTGTACATGAACTACCAAAGGCACACCAAAGACATTCTTGTCTTTGTAGTCAGGTACTTTCACTCTCTTCATGAATTTGGGCACAGACCTGCAAGAAACCATGTGACGTTGCTTACTAAAGATGACATGGTCCACTTAAGCACAACATGACAGAAATACAGTGCACCCTGCTTATTGTTGAAAATAATGTCAAATGTTAACTTAAAAATATACCACAAATACATGATTTAAAGAAATAAAAAACATGTTTTTTGATTGGATTTGATTTATTGTAGTCATATGTACCTAAGTACAGTAAAAACCCTTGCTTTTTAAAAAAGCTTTTTTTTTGTAATCTGAGAATAATCACTTCCTGTCAGCGATTGTTATTATTGCAGAGAAGTCAGGAAACCAACTTATGAAGTCTACATTCTAAATTATAGTTGAGCAAGAACTACACAAAAAGCTTTTCCAATTCACCAGACTATTACTGATTCATGAACATTGATCAGACTGGACATGATTGGAATGAAATCGCTTCAAAACATAAAAAGAAATTAATTTACATGAGCTATTCTAACATACCATCCTGCTGCCTGAAATCTACGAATATGACTGTCACTGAAGAACAGCAAGAGGTCATTCAGCCAACTGAGCCTCTTCATTTAATTAGATAATGCTCCTTGTATTATAACACCAATTTAAAATCGGCCTGGATCGAGGAGTTGGCATTAAAGAGAAAACAATCATGGTGGTTTAGCACTCCAATCATGACCAATGGAAGCAATTATAACTTATAGGTTGCATAACGAGATAATTTTAGACAGCAGATTTTTAGAATGCTTTCAGCAAGTTGAATTCATATACTTCATGATAGCTCAAGGTGCTTCACAAGAATGAATTATTAAACAAATGTATAGACTAAGACAAATAAGGCTAGATGACGAAAAACTTAAAGAGTTAGGTTGTAAGAAGTTAATAGCTCCTTGAAAGTGGAATCGCAGGTAGATAGGATAGTGAAGGTGGCGTTTGGTATGCTTTCTTTTATTGGTCAGAGTATTGTATGAGGGGCATGGATAGGATAAATAGACAAAGTCTTTTCCCTGGGGTCGGGGAGTCCAGAACCCTAAGCATAGGCTTAGGGTGAGAGGGGAAAAATATTTAAAAAAGAGACCTAAGGGGCAACTTTTTCTCACAGAGGGTGGTACATGTATGGAATCAGCTGCCAGAGGAAATGGTGGAGGCCGGTACAATTGCAACATTCAAGAGGCATTTGGATGGATGTATGAATAGGAAGGGTTTGGAGGGATATGGGCCGGGTGCTGGCAGGTGGGACTAGATTGGGTTGGGATATCTGGTCGGCATGGATGGGTTGAACCGAAGGATCTGTTTCCATGCTGTACATCTCTAAGACTCTATGATTATCTAAAAAGATGGAATAATAAGAGGAGGAGGATAGGTTTAAGGAGCCAAACTTCTATCATTGGCAACTGAAAGCAAGCCACCAATGGTAGATTGTGGAAAAAGCATGGATAAGAAAGAGGACAGAATTTGAGGAAGTCAGATACTTATGGGAGAATACATGGCTCTTAATTATCACCAATCTTGTGCTATTTACATAGGTTAAAATGTGTTGAGAACGTGAGAAGGTGACATCTCTGACTGGCCAGCATTTATTTCTGTTCCTTGTAGCCTCCTATTGCTTCTGGCAGGGGCACCTGCACTCCCCATTGAACCAGGGTTGCTCCCCTAGTTTAATGGTAATGGTAGAATCGGGGACATGCCAGACCATAAGTTTGCAGATTGTGTTGGAGTACAACCTGATGTCTAACAGCGCCTCACGGATGCCCGGTCTTGAGTTGCTGGATCTGTTTGAAATCCATCCTATTTAGCATTGTGATACTGCCACAGAATACAATGGAGGATATTCTCAATGCGAAGGTGGGGTTTTATCTCCACAAGGACTGTACAGTGATCATGCTTTGCTGTTGATCAAATCAATATGACCAGCTTCCAAAGGAAATGGGACAGCATTCTTTTCCAGGTTAATGATTTAATTTGACATCTCTAATAACCTAGTCAAAGAGACTCACGCATTATCGTAAACACTAACGCTGCTTGATGACAGGTATAGGTGAACACTGACTTAGTTCGACAGGATGTGAAAAGTGGAGATAGATTTCCACCTTTTACAGGTCAATGCACAAAGTATTTGCCTGAGCAAAGAAACATTCCAGGCTCTCACAGACATTGTCTTTATTTCAACCTTTGCAGACTCAATTAAGCAGCAATATCTTGCAAGTGTTGTTTTAAACTTTAAATGTTGCTGTGTGACTCATGGGTGAACAGAGAAAAAGATAACAGTATTTCCTTTAATAAATCAGGAGATCGCCAAGTGAAATCTCCAGAAAGTCTGTGAACACTGGAAAATTGGATAAATTTTAGAAAATCTTGGAAATACTCAATACTCAACAGCATCATCTGTGGAGAGAACATCAGATTTAATCTGGAATAAAAAAGTAATCTTAATTATGACAATATAGCAATGCCAGTAACACCCACAACCCCCCCCCGCCGCCATGAACATTTACTAATCAATGAGAGATCTGAGCAGTCCTCGATGTTGGCCTTTGTGTCTCAATTTGAGGGCAGCCTGGAGGTTGTTTTCTTGGTTCACCTCACGGTGATGGCAAAAAGGGAAACAAGCAAAAGATCAAGTACTGCATTAAATATAGGTAAATTATGCCTCTTATTTGTACTTACTGAAAAGGCAAACAAAAGTTGTGCTCAGAAGAATGCGCAACTTCCTACCCGCCATTTTAGAATTCTAGGATTCCAAAATAGACTCTAGACAATCCCATTTAACCATTTAGTGTGGCAAGGGGAGGTTCTAATTATTTTAAAAATGACAGAATTTCATCCACTTCTGATCCCTAGCAACGACCAACTTTTCAATTTAGAAAACATGACAAAGACGGTTTGTGGTTTCACTGCTCTCAGACTCAAAAGATAACTCACCAGGTCCACCCATGTTTGTTTGATGGTGAATATTTCTCCATTATTGCTGTGAGTCGAAGGAGGGAAAACTTCTGCAGCAAGTTGAGCTGAGCTGCTGACTGATTGCTGATCTGTAGTGAAGCTAAAGTGAGGCTAAGTCGATGTGAAATCTGGAAACTGTGCCACCGTAACCTTTGACGTCTATGAATATTGAAAAAGTATTAAAAATAGAATTAAAAAGCTAAGTGCAGCCACATATAATTTGGAAACTTTACATCGTAAAAAGGAAAAATCGAATCATTAACCATTTATTGTTTACTATTTATGCATCATTAATTTGCTGCACTATAAGTATTATGCCACAGCATTGCATTGGCAGTAGAATTTAGCTGAAACTCCCTGCTTTTTGAAATAAAAAAATCCAAAACAACTGATCTCGAACCTTTGTAGTGGTGCGAATAATATTCTGGAGGTGTGTTCATGCACACAGGTTTGCATATTGCGCTGATAATAAGATCAATCTAGTATTCAAAGAATGTAGGAGTGAAGAGCCTAACTTGAGTTTTACTCCCACGGGTGAATAGAGGGAGATTCAAGGCATGTAATCAACTAAAGCGAGAGCACAGTAATCATTATCGTAACCATCTTGAAAGATGCACAATTTTAGAAAACAATAATGGCCTGTTGGAACGCTTCAATTAGTAACCATGTAAAAAAGAATAATGATGATCAAAGTTACAGTGGGAACCCATACATTCATAAACAGTGCCCCTTTAACTATAAAACACAGCATCACCAAGATAAGTGCAGACGCCCATGACAGGATATACCGAGGACAAAGCTGCAGGTGGCCACAGATTATTGCCTGTAATTCACTGCACATTAAGCCACAGCCGATTCTTCATTGCACCCAATGTTGGGTCATGAGTTGAAATGACATGGAACCTTACAGGAATCAGACTAGTAAGAGAAGAGTACAGTAGACCTTGTGTGTAAGAACAGTGGTACAAAATGGCATAGACCTTAGTATCGAATCAGTGATACATGGTGTCATACAAACTCATGAGACATTAGGTCAGTGATGCAAAGTAACACAGAACCAGACAGGACATCAGACTGTCGATGCAGAAGCACACAATCTCAAAGCTTTAGATGCATTACAAAAGAAAATAGTCACCTTGGTCCGAATACAGAAGCATTTGAAAATCCAAAAGTTACTGCTTTCAGGTAACTCCCATATTAATCATCAATTGTCAACCCCCTTTACCAGAGGGAAAAACAGCAACACAGTAGCTTAAGTAGTAACTTGTTGCAAACCAATTTTTCCTCTTTACTTCTCATGACTAGGGTGATAAATTTGACACACTGCTTTCACAATTGGTCAGGTCATAAAATTACTATGTATTACAAAAAAAAATGACGGTAAGAAATAGGAATAGGTTATTCAAATCAACAAGTTGCACTGCCATTTCAGAGGTTCATCGTTGATCTGACTCTACCTCAACATCATCCTTAAAATAATGAATTTCGTCAAAACATCACTAGGCTGTACCAATAGCAAATAAGTGGAAGCAGCCCAATTCAACAAGGGAAACTGCAATTGAGAAACCTGATTGAATTTATTTGTGAAAGTGACGTATGTGGTGGATGAAATAGGCTTGAGATAAGAGACTATTCAAAAAAGGTTAAGTTTATGAATTTCTCATCAATAACTACTTTTCAAAATCTCTAACCAAGGTTCCCAATGGGAAAACGTGACTCACTTATATCCCTTGGTCTTTGTAAATTACTTCCATACTAAGGTTTGGAAATAAAAGTGCCCAAACCAACATTGGTGGTCCTTAAAATACAATTATCTGGACAACTTCAACAATCAAAAGACAACATACAGGTTTGAATCTGTTTAAATGGAAATGATTGAGCCTCTTGAAAGGTACATTTGGTTTATATATTTCGTCTGCACTTTGCTCGGCGATGATGCATTTTGTAGTTAAAGAGGCACCATTTATAAAAATAATTTCTTTACCTATTTTAAAATTATTCCAGCATCAACTACTGGGGTGGATGATGGGGAATCAAGTACAGCGTTGAGTTTGCACTCTCCCCTATTTTATTCTCTATCAAAGCTGATGGGGATTGAAATGTAAAATCAATGTTCTATGTGATTGGTAGATTCTAGTCTGTTGAGTCAAGTTAAAATGTACTCAATTTCCATCTATTTTATTAAAGGTACTTTTTTGTCCCCCCAAATCAACCACCCACAAATATAGTTCTAAGTGGACAAAATCATCAATATGATCAATTGTTGCATCTATTGACAGTTTATTTGAATGCCAGACTAAAGCTGTATGATTTGGTCATTTTTTTTCCTGCAAGTCTCAGGTTTATTACCAAATTGAAAAGAAAGCTCTAGCTTTTTGCTTTGGATTCCCAAATGATATAACAATTTTCATTCTAATGAAGGAAAATCTATTTAAAGATACAAAGAATGATTAGCTGCTTCAAGAAGTACTCCCTTATGCGCACAGCAATCATGTCCACATTAATAAACCAGTTAAATGTGCTAGGTGGTCTAAATTGCTATTAGAAAGCAGATTGTAAGAGAATGTTAACTGGGAAAACCAATTGGCTGTCTTATTGACATCTCAGCTCTGGATTAGTTATATGCATTGATTTTTCTGCATAGTCAATAAATGAATTGACACACACACACACACAAAAAATCAAGACTCACTTTTCGTTTGTACCAGCAATTTTCATCTTCCCAGCTGGAATAAGCCAGAATAACATTTTGGCTACTAACCTGCTAGGTCTGGTTAAAGATGCCCCTACCCCAGAGTCCCTGCGGTCTCTTAGTCCAACAGCTTCAGATTCATTCAGGGATTGACCATCTCGATCAAGGTCACTGGGTGTAGTCTGACCATCTGACATAGAATGCCTTTCAAAGTCAAGCATTATTTGATTGGACGTGTGGAATTGGCGTTCACAGACAGAGAGCTCATCATCCTGTATTTCAGGTAACACGTTTCTTGACCAGTGGTCTACAATCTGTTGCAGTCCATTCACATGCTGTAAGATATCATCTAAGTGAGGAAAAATATCTTCTTTTTCCAAGTCCATCAAATCACCAGTGCTGGCATATAAATGGGATCCAGGTACGTTGTCATAGATGCTGATCCTGCTTCCTTTTGGATAGCAATTCTTGGGTTTGTTAATGTTGCATTTCTGTTTTCCAAGAGAGATGCTTCCAGTTCGCCAGTTTACAGGATTGTAGTTGTCAGTCGGAGAAAGGCTTTCAATGGAGAGTGCCTTTGGAAAAGTGCCTGGTTTGTGATCCTTTGGAATGTGAACAACAAGGTTTTCTTGGGAACGAAATTCATTTCTACGATTCTGATCTGCCACTTGCTTTGTTGTTGTTCCTGACATGAAATCTATGTCTTCAAGGTACATGCCACTACGTTTGTTGGTAAAACGTCTCTTCCGTGATTTTAAACATGGTGTACTTACAGCGCTGCTGCTGGTTTCCGAGTGGCTATCACTACTGGATTGAGCCAATGATGAAAATCCACTTTTGGTTGTATCTTTTGCTAAATTACTTAAGCTTCCATTGACTATCTCGATACATTGCATGGTCCTTAGTGACTCAGGCTCTTGTTGCAATACAGGTGAGCTAATAACCAATGGTCCAGATCGCATCGTTCCCTTGAATTTATGAGAAGTTCTTGGTCTCAATGTTTCCATACGCTTTAGAAGATTCTTAGCCTTTGCTTTTGCGCTTTCAGTTTTTAGACCAAAACTATAGTTTGTAAGATCTTTTGGAGTCTGAGACAATGAGCTATTCAGTAAGGTGGAATCTGGCATTACTGCGGGTTCAGCACAGTTTAGAAGAGATCTCTCTGGATGTTCTGTGGTTGCACAGTTTCTTTCTACAGTTCTACCAGCTGAACTCCTGCTATCACTTCCTCCACTGCTTTCACTGTGAATGGAGGAGACTTCAGGCTCACTGAGATCAGTGAGGACACTTTCACTGCTAGTTGTATTTTTTAACTTTGTGCCACCTGCAGAAAGCTGACTGTCTTGCCTGGGAAACAGCACATCAATGTCATCCAGTCGGGACCACCTCTTACTGCTTCTTTGAAAAGTCCATTTATCGCTAATTGCGCACAAGTCATCTTCATCAGAATCCTCACTCTGAAAGAGCAAATACAATCGTTACATTTTTTTCATATTTGACAGAACAGAATAAACAAGTTACAGAAACTATGCACTTCACTGCCTTCTTCTCTTTTGTTATGCTGTAAGATTGAGCAAGATAAGAATGTTATCGGAGGTTTTATCAGATGTTGTGCACACAGGAAGTTGTAATAAAGTAGTGTCTTAGGAAACAAGCTAAAACGAACATACTTGCATAAAGACCTCTGTGGCATTGACAATTCTTCAGCATTCTATTTAGTAGACAGTCAGTAGATCCACAGACAAAGTCAGTTCAAATAGAGGCACCAGGAGTTTGAAAAAAAAGTGAACTGGAAAATGCCATCTCTGGAAAAAAAAAGCAATGATGTAGAGGTGCTGGTGTTGGACTGGGGTGGACAAAGTTTAAAATCACACAACACCAGGATATAGTCCATGAAGGAGCATTGCTCCGAAGGCTAGTACTTCCAAATAAACCTGTGGTCTAGAATCTGGTGTTGGTGATTTTTAACTAAAAAAAACACGAGTGAACTCCCAAACCCTCCCTTGCCTGGGACCGGGTTATATAATAGCCAGAACCTAGACTTCTAGAAAAAAGGTGGAGGGGGCCACAGCCCCAGAGTTATGAGCCAGCAAAGATGGGAATGGGGGGCAATACAGGGTTCCAAAGCCAGGAACTGTGCTGAGGCCTGTGATTCCTGTCTCTGTCCTTGCCCCTACCATATTGCCTCTCCACTCTCAAACTTTGGCTCATACAGGGCAACTCTTACTTCACAGGATTATCATGGTGTAGAGGCCATTGGCCCATTATATGTGCACCAGCTCTGAGTGAGCGTTATAACTTGGCGTCATTCTCCTGCCTTTCCTAAATAGGGTTGATTATTATTTAATTTTTTTTTTTAGAAATCATGCAGTGTCCTCTGGAATGCCCTATCAACTCTGCTTTAGCACAACTCAGCAACACATTCCAGACACCAATACTCTGTGTAAAAAGTTTCTTCCCGCATCGTATTTGCTTTTCTCGTAGGTTACCTTTTGTCTGTTGCCTTTTGAGAGAGGAAACAACTTCTCCTGCCATCTACTCAGTTCAAACCCCTCATTTTGAAAGCTAGTGTCAAATTTCCTCTTCATTTTCTCCTCCACAGGTAGAATTTCCAAGAAGTATTACTTTCTAATTCTTGGACTGACTATTTTCTTCACAGTTTGTGCTTCACTGGAAAAGGGATTGGTATCAGGAGGAATTTTGCAAGTTACTTGCCAACTGATCTCCTGTGAAGTCCCAATTTTCACTGCTCCATTATTGTGTCTTCAGCTGCCTAAGTCTGCAAGCGTCCCTTTAAGCCCCCCATAACTCTACTTTGCCCTCTTTCTCAAAGTATCCTTAAAACCTACCTACCAACCTTTTAGCCACCTGCCCCGACATGTCCTAATCATGCTCAACATCAAATTTTATCCACCAATGCGACTGAGGAGTGTTTTGAGGCTCCTCTCAATTTCAAAAGTGCTACATCATCGTAAGTTGCTGTTGTTGTAATGCCTCATTATTCACAAAATAAACAGGTGAGGGAGGTGCAGATTGCTCGGGCTTATAACTTCATCTTTGAGATTTACATTCTCACAGCTGGAAACAGCAGAAAGATTGCATTGACAAATCCTCTCAAGGTCTGTTATCTTTTTATTTAGCTGAGAATTAGCAGGCCGACCGAAGTGCAAATTTGTTACACACAAAATAAAAACAAATTCCCAAAGTCTACGATTGCAGCAAGGTGGTTGTGTACAGACATTTCACTATTAACAAGCGCTGCAGTGGAGAATAAGTAGCAGGCTTGCTAGAAACTCCATTTAAATCCATTGGTACAATATTTAATCACATTCTTAGTTAATTTTAGTTTGGCTATTTATTTCTTTCCCTGCAAAACCATGGCTTGGATTTGACAAGTTCAAACAACTCCAGAGCTATTAAAAACAGCTGGCGAGTTCGGATTCTGGCATTCCCCACATAAATTTAGTGAAGTTACACTCTCAACCTGGCTGGCTAAAATGCCAAAGTAGGCACTACATAGAACGTCCTCCCCCATCACCAAATCAATTTTTTGTGGCCCACAGTCCCTCAGAGGAGTTGTGAGCTATAGTCTGAATTTGGCAACTTTTCACAGGTAAATTCAAAAGATCTTATAGAGATCATTTCCAGGCCAACTCATGCCCCTTCAAACACCCCCTTTGGCCCCTCATACAGTTTGAGAGAGTCAATGCCAATTCAGGCTCCTTCTAAGCTCACTCACCTAACATGTATCGTGAACCATCAATATAACTGGTGAGCTATACAATAACAATAGCAAGTGTGGAAATGCCAAGAGAGAAAAAATATCAATTTACAATTTTTTGAATGTAAAACGACTGTCCCTGCAACATTATAAAGTGCTAGACAAATCACGTTATTAAAACAGGTTTCCAACATTTTACACCTCAATCTTGCCAAAATAATCATTGAGACATTGACTAGAGATCACAGGAAACTTAGTCTATACATTAAAGATATTCAAAACAAATTTTGAGAAGATTTGTATCTCAGGTTGAGGTTCTGGGTGTAGGTTTGCTTGCTGAACTGGAAGGTTGGTTTTCAGACATTTTGTCACCATACTAAGTAAAACCATCAGAAAAAGAACTGGAAATGATATCACCTACCTCAAGACACAAATAGAAAGTGGGACCTAACACCAGTGTTTCACTGGAGGCTCACTGACGTTTCTTAGTATGGTGACAAATGTCTGAAAACAAACCTTCCAGCTCAATGAGCAAACTTACAACCATATTCGAACAAAGTCAACAGTTCATTTCAAATGTCAAAACATTCTGTTTGTCATCAGTCCTACTGAACTAATTTTTATTGTTTTATTGACCTGGGTCCCAACCAAGCCTCATTATACAAGATCCTTGAACCTGTTGGACAATTGCAACAGATGAGTCTTCTTCAATGCTACCTTCGAGGTCCCCATACCTTCCCCAACTATAGTTGTGCCTTCCCATGCCTGACCATCGGCCAATTTCTAAGTATCTAATCTAACGTGTAAAACTGCACCCTGGAACAAAGTGCTCACGTAACTTTCCCTTCCTGACACATCATAATGATGAAATTCCAGCAAATGCAATCTTATGATAATTAAAATTGTTACATCACACAGGATTATACAAACAGAATAACAACAGTGATGCAGGACAATGCCCTATCAACACCATTCAGAGATATTCCCATTCCCAGAAATATTCTCAGCTACTCATTGTAGCTGCAGACCAGACATCCCCAGGACAAGTTAGAGAAAGGAACTGATGAATATTTAAAACTGGCAATGCAGATAAACTGCATTTCAAATGAAACTCAGACTCCAGTCTATCAATTTCAAGTTCAAGCTCCTCCACCTGTGGAGGTATCAGTTAATATTGGATTGCATCTCCAATAAAGAGACAATCTAACCATCATTCCTTGAAATTCAATGGCGTTACCATCACTGAATTCCCCATTATTAACATCCTCGAGGGTCACCATTTACCAAAACTTCGACTGGACTCCCCACATAAACAATGGTTACAACAGCAGGTCAGAGGCTAGGAATACTGTGATGAGTAACTTACGTCCCGACTCCCCAAAGCCTGACCACCATCTACAAGGCACAAGTCAGGAGTGTGATGGAATACTCCCTAGTTGCCTGGAACGGTGCAGCTCCAACAACCCTCAAGAATCTTGACACCATCCAGGACAAAGCAGCCCACTTGAATGGCAGCACATCCACAAGCAACTACTCCCTGCACCACGGACACTCAGAATAGACTGCTGCTATTATCTACAAGATACACTACAGAAATTCAAAGATCCTCAGACAGCAGCTTCCTAACCCAAGACTACTTCCATTTAGAAGGACAAGAGTAACAGATACAAGGGAACATCACCACCTGAAATCTTCCTCGAAGCCACTTACCATCCTGACTTGGAAATATATTGTCATTCCTTTTCTGTCAGTGGATCAGAATCCTGAAATTCCTTCCATAATGACATTGTGGGTCAATCTACAGCACGTGGACTGCAGCGGCTCAAGGCAACAGCTCACCACCACGTTTTCAAGGGCAGCTAGGGATGGGCAATAAATGCTTGCCAGCCAGCGATGCCCATATCCCATGGAGTTAATACAAGGCACCATGACGACGCTTTAAGGCCATGAGTTGACATTACATTGGCATGTTACATATAAAGAGAAAAAAAGGGGGATATTGGGGTTGGAGTTAGAGGGCACAAAATCTTTTAACACTTCTGGGATTAAACTCCAGATAACGGATGTGGGCTTTCTAACCACAAGTCCTTAACACTGACCTATTCATTTTGTTACCTATGTTCTGCTTTGAGGATCAACAGGCCTCACGTTAAGCTCCATCAGCATCACCCCATTGTACACGTTGAGGCACATTTTATACAGGGAGGAGAAAGTGAGGACTGCAGATCAGAGTAGAGAGTGTGATGCGGGAAAAACACAACAGGTCAGGTAGCATCAGAGGATCAGGAGAATCAACGGAACGAAGAAGGAACGAAGAAGGACTTATACCCGAAACGTTGATTCTCCTGCTCCTCAGATGCTGCCTGACCTGCCGTGCTTTTCCTGCACCACACTCCTGACACACATTTTACACAGGCTGGTCTGGCAAAATCTGAAATTTTCCCAAATCAAGTTCACCTGCTCTGCATGCCAAAACTGATCGGCACATCTAGGAGGACAGTACTAAGCAGACCCAGCTGACAAGAACATGGTATCACAGTGGGCGATGAACACAGTACTACCAGAACAAAGAATGAAAGCATCAGCAGTTCAATGAGCATGAAGATCTCAAGGCAAGTAAAGTTACAAAAATGTCCCGCGAACTGAAAATGTTCTAGGCCCAACCACCTTCAGCCGCTTTATCAACGCCAATCCTACAGTGAATAGGTAGGAAGGGAGGGAGGATGTTCGCTGATGATTGCTCTATATTCAGCACCAATCATGACTACTCAGATACTGAAGCAGGAACTGGACAATATCCCAGGTCTGGGCTGATAAGCAGTTTTCGTGCTACACAAGTATCAGGCAATGACCATCTCCAGGATGGAATCTAACAGTTGCCCTTTGACATTCGATAGCATTAGCATAGCTGAACTCCCCACTATCAAATTCTGGAGATTTACTGTTGACGAGAAACCAATTTGGACTAGTCATACAAGTACTATCTCTACAAGAGCAGGTCAGAGTCAATGAATCCTGTAACGAGTAACTCACCTCCTGAACACCCAAAGCCTGTCTACTCAGTCAGAAATGCGATGGAATACTCTGCGCTTGCCTGGACAAGTGGGATTCCAACACAGAATGTTTGGCACCATTCTGGATAAAACAGCATATCTGACTGGCATCACATCCACAAATACTCAATCCTTCCAATAGCAACACTGAGACATTTACATCACCTGCAGAAATTCACAAAGGCTTCTTATACAGTATCTTTGAAACCAAGTACCAGCTGGAAGAATAAGGCTATCAGAAGCATGGGAACATCATTACCTGAAAGTTCCCCTAAAGCCATACTTGGCAATGTATCGCCGTTCCTTCAGTATCATTGGGTCACGATCCTGGAACATCCTCGCTAATGGCATTGTAGATGGAGTTACACTAAATGGATTCTAGTCGTTCAAGGAGTCATTCACCTCTTAGCTCCTCAAGGGCAACCAAAGTTGAGCAATGAAACTGGCTCAGTGACACCCACAGTCCATTAATTCATAAATAAGATTTATTTGGGGAGATCTATTAAAAAAAAAAGCTTAATGACTTTCAGACGGAGTTTCAATGAGACCTGACAATATATTCACCAGTTTTTGCTCCTGCCTGAAGGAGGCCAATGACGCTCACCATTCATCAGTTTCCATACATTTGAGTGTCCAAAACAGAAAGTAGTATAGTTATGTTGCTGCCCTTTGCCTGGAAGAAATATTTGAGATATTCAATCATTGGGGGCAGGGAGTGAAAGTGCAGGTGTTCTCTCTCCTGTGATTGTGTGGGAAGTTGCTTTTTAAAAAAAAGGGGAGGTGAGGAGAGTGATATTGACTGGATCAGGCGGTTCAAAGGGAATGATCCCTTAGGATTTCCTCCCTTGTCAGGAGGGAAAGGGGTGTTTAGCTGCGGCAACAATACAGGAGACTGAGGAAATGATGAGGATTAGACTTTGAATAGAAACAGAAATTAGGAGCCGTCGTTTGTTTGGCCCTTCGAGTCTGCTGATCATGGCCGATCCTCTATCTCAATGCCATTTTCCTGCTTTCTCATTATACCCCAGATGCCACTTACAAATAAAAATTAATCTCTTTCTTGACTTCATAAAACCCCTACAGTATGGAAGCAGGCCAGTCGGCCCATTGAGAACAGACCGCTCCTCCATAGATCATCACACCCAGACCCACCCCCCCCCCCCCTTCCTAACCCGGCAACCCCGTATTCCTCATGGCCAATCTATCTAATCTGCATATCTATGGACTGTGGGGGGAAACCACAGTACCCAGAGGAAACTCACAGGGGAGACACAGGGAGAATGTGCAAACTCCACACAGACAGTGGAGGCTAGAATTGAACCTGGGTCAATTGTGAGGCAACAGTGCTAACCAGTGACTTAATGCCCACAGCCTTCTGTGGTAGCAAATTGCACAGGTTAACTTTATCTGAATCAGATCCCCTTTCGTTCTTCTAAATGCTGATACATACATATAAACAGAGCAGTACAACACAGGATCAAACCCTTTGGCCCTCCATGTCAGTGCTGGCCATCATGCCATTCTTAACCAACTCCCCCTCTGCTTGCACATGATCCATTCTGTGTATTCCCTGCCTGTTCATGTGTCCGTCTAAATGCCTCTTAAATGTTGCTATCACATCTGCTTCTCCCATTCCCCTGCAGCATGTTCCAGGCACCTACTGTCCTCTTAAAAAAATTCCTCAAAACATCATATTTGAACTTTTCCCCCCTCATCTTACACCAATGACCCATAGTATTTGACATTTCAGCCCTGGGAAGACAACTCCAAATATCCATGCCGCTCTCAATTTTATATACTTCTGTCAGGTTGCTCCCAACTCCCTTCCTCTAGTGAGGATAATCCAAGTTTGTCCAATCTCTCCTTGTAGGTAATAGACTCCAATCCAGGTAGCGGCATGGTAAACCTCTCTTGCACCCTCTCCAAAGCGTCCACATCCTTCCTACAATATGGCAACCAGAACTATACACTGTACACCAAATGATGCTTAACTGAAGTTTTACACAATTGCAATAGGACTTATCAACTTTTATACTCAACGCTTGGTTGAAGGCAAGCATGCCACGCAATGTCTTTGTACATGCACAGTCCTCAGAGGACAGTGCTACCAACCCTGGTATCAACTTAGTGCACTGCACTCCCTCTATGGCAAGTACAACTTTTCTTGGCTCAGGACATCAATAATACACTCAAAATTCCAGGTTTAGTCTCACCTAAGGTCCTGTATACCTGTAGTAAAGACATCCCCACTTGAGCTCAAATAGTCTTGCAATGAAGGCCAATATACCATTGCCTATCTACTTTCATTGTCCAGTGTATATGGGCACCCAGATCCCCTTTGCACATCTACATTTCTCAATATATTCCTTCCTGTTTTTCACATTGAAGTTGAAAACTTCACATTTAGCCACATTGTACCGGAACACTCAAATTGTCAAAACCTGAAACTTCCATGCATCCTCAACTCTCAGTCCTATCCAATTTTGTGTCAGTAAACATCACATTTGATTCCCTCATCTATGCCATAGATATTTTCTAATCAACTTTTTCGGAAATGTTATTACACATCTCTGAAGCAGGTGTGACTTTAGCCCAGGCCTCCTGGCCCAGAGATAGAGACATTACCAGCTAAAGCACTGAGTCTTGCAGTTACCTGCTAGTTACAACCTGATACTCAGGGGGTGGCCCATTTATTCCTAATGTTTCTTGTATGTCAATCACTTTGTGATCTATAATAATATATTAGCCCCATCCCATGTGTTTTAATCTTGTACACTAACCTCTGGAGGCTAGTGAGATAGAGCCATTTATCCTGCTACTATTGGAATTCTGCTTCCAGAGGCAGAGAATTAACTAGTTCCTCACAACTACATGCTTTCTAAGCTCAAAGATAAAAGGCTATTAAAAGTCAACTTAATTGTCCAGTTCTTCCACCACATTGAGGAAGATTGTGCCAAATGGACTAATTCTATTTATTTCAGCAGTTGTCTCCAACCTTTTTAAATTCAAAATGTGATCTTATGCTTCAGTGTAACCCAGGATCTACACTGAAGAAAATATAGAACAGTATACTTTAGTGCTTTATAAATCTAAATCCAGGCATAAGTCATTATTTCTGTTCTGAAGGAAGATCACAGGACTTGAAACATTGGCTGCTTTTTTTCCCCCAGATGCTGCCAGACCAGAGTTTCTTCAGCAATTTTGGCTTGTTTCAGATATCCAGCATCATTTTGCTTTTCCCAACTCCACAACAAAGCAATTTAAAAAAAAAGACTTGGAACTGCCAAGATCTTGTGGCTGTTTTACCTTGTGATACAGCAGCATCACACAATTTAGTGCTCAAGAGCAGCTCTGAAAACTGTAGCAAGTTTATTTCAAACTGAAGAAAAATGCACTTCTTGTGGAATGATTCTAAGTACATCTTATTAATTGTTACAAAATAGCTATTGACATTAATTAACCCAGTGAGCCACTTCTACA
>NW_025212092.1:0-1895 GCF_004010195.1 Chiloscyllium plagiosum
TCCTTGTGGAGTACTAAGGAATACAGGGACTTTGGTGGACAAGTCCAAAGATCCCTGAAGGGGTTAGCACAGGGAGACAGGGTAGGGAATGGACCTAACCTGGGGGTGGAATGTGGACCAACCTTCTGGTGGGGCAAATTACTGGAGCGGCTTGAGAGTGTATAAACTAGTGGACCTTAAACTGTCATAAAGACAGAAAGAAGATTGAGCCTGGTACACAAGTTAAAGAGAGCAATTTCAACAGACAAGGCAGGCAAGAACATAGCAGGGAATAGGGAACAACGGATGATTAACCTGCATTTATTTCAATGCAAGGAGCCTGACAGCTAAGTAAGATGAACGCGGGGATGGATGGGAATATGGGACTGGGAGATTATAGTTATCATTGTGCTATTATCCGTGTGGAATATGCACATTCTCCCCGTGTCTGCGTGGGTTTCCTCCGGATGATCTGGTTTCCTCCCACAGTCGCAAAGATGTGCAGTTTAGGTGAATCGGCCATGCTAAGTTGCCCGTCGTGATTGGTGAAGATGCAAATGTAGGGGAATGGGTCTGGGTGGGTTGCTCTTCGGAGAGTCAGTGTGGACTTTTTGGACCAAAGGGCCTGTTTCCACACTGTAAGTTAACTAATCTAATCAAATCATTAAAGAAACACTGCTGAGGGAGGGGCAGGACCAACAAATCATTGTTTCAAGGTAGAGAGACCACAGGAAGCATAGAAGGGTTGGCAAGAGAGGAAGGACACGTAGTGGTGGGTTTTGAGTGCATGAAACATCACAGCAATATTTAGAGAGGACATTCTTATGGGATTGGCCACTGTGTTAGTGGAACTGTGAAATAAGAATGGGTCATCAATTTGATACGAGTGTACAGACCCTGAATAACCTGTGGCAGACTGAGGAACAAATATGTTGGGAGACCTCCTGTCTGTATCTGACATATAGGTAAAAACAATGACTGCAGATGCTGGAAACCATCATTTTGGAAGGCTTCCCAATTTCCAATGGTAAAGGTTTCATTCTCTCAAAATAGAAACTCCCCAATTACTGCATCTCGTGGAATTGCCACTTGAAAATAATGAAAAAACTAAAGAACATTCCAAACAAAGGCTTGGATGTGGTGAGCTCTGGTCAATCACGTAGATATACACGGAGAGTGCTTTCTAACTGAGCAGCACCAGGTCAGTGTCAGGCACACAGACAGAATGGGCAAATAGATTCACATCCAAGCTCACATCTCCCAGCCTGGGAATCTGAAGCTGTGCACAGCCATCATGATAAATATCTGCATAAATAGTCCAATCAAAAAGAGTCAGTCATTTAAATTGTAATCTCCTTGAGGTTCCACAACCCATTCTCGGTCCCATCCTGTAGGTTCTATGAATCCCGCTCCCTCCAGCCTCCTGCAGGATCCACGTCCCTTCATACATTTGTACCATCCTCCAGATTCTGCAGCACTTCCTACTTCTGTATCATGACCCGGACTCTCCAACCCTTCCTTCCTCTGCAATGTTCCCCAGAGGGGACTGGAGGGTGATGGGGTTACAGAGACAGTGAATGAGATCAGGATGGGACGTTGTTGCAGATATTAGGAATACTGCTGTGGTAAAAAAAAAAGAGGCTTCAGGACTTTTGAGGGTTGATGCTAATAAAGGAGGTTACAGAGCGAAGGAGGATTGTCGGGACATGAAGAGGTTTCACTGTTTGCGAGAGTTGTAGGGATCAGAGGAAGTTACCAAGGTAGAGAGGGTTTAAGATTGCAGGATTTCACAGACAACCTTTACAGGGTGAAAGGCAGGATTCTTGACAGTGTGGATGAACAGAAGAATCTTGAAGTCCACCTCCATAGATCCCTTAATGTTATCACTCAAGTTGATTGCCTTGTTCAGAAGGTGT
>NW_025212092.1:24031-25000 GCF_004010195.1 Chiloscyllium plagiosum
CCGAGCACATGGAGGTCCTGGGCCTCCTTCACCGCCACTCCCTCACCACCAGAAGCCTGGAGGAAGAACGCCTCATCTTCTGCCTCGGAACACTTCAAACCCAGAGTATCAATGTGGACGTCAACAGTTTCCTCATTTCCCCTTCCCCCAGGTCAGTACTCTCCCCATGACTTGTCCTACCTGACTATCTTCTTTTCCACCTATCCACTCTCCCTCCCCCCGACCTATCACCTTCATTCCCTTCCCTACTCACCTATTGTACTCTATGCTACTTTCTCCCCACCCCCACCCTCCTCTCACTTACGTCTCCACTCTTCAGGCTCTCTGCCTGTATTCCTGATGAAGGGCTTTTGCCAGAAACGTCGATTTTACTGCTCCTCGGATGCTGCCTGAACTGCTGTGCTCTTCCAGCACCACTAATCCAGAATAGAGAAAGCAGATCAAATGCTGCCATTTATTACAGAGGGAATGGATTCTAAATATAGGGAGGTCTAGTTAAAACGATGCAAGGTGCAAGTCAGACTACACTTAAATTATAATGAACATTATGCGTGCTGTAAGGAAAGATATTCTTTTATTGGAAGCCGACCAGGGAAGGTTCACTCGGCTGATTCTGGAGATGGCGGGATTTTCCAAAGAGAAGAGGTGGAGTAGATTGACCTTGAACCTAATGTGCTTTGAAGAATGGGAGAGAAATTGAATGAAACATCCAGGATTCTGAGGGGCTTTGACAGGGTAGATGCCACGAAGTTAGAAACTAGAACAGTACAGCAGAGTAATGGGCCCTTCGGTCCACCATGATGCTATTCTAAACTAATCCCGTCTGCCTGCACATGGGCGATATCCCTCTATTCTCTGCCTGTTCGTGTGTCTAAATGCCACTTCAAAACTTTGCTCCCGTTGCCACTTCTCCCACCTCCTGAGCAGCTTCTACTCTCTCTGTCAAGAGCACTGGCCTCCTTCATCTCA
>NW_025212093.1:0-25000 GCF_004010195.1 Chiloscyllium plagiosum
CAGATCACTTTCAAGAAGTATTTTCTTCCAGCGGTAACATTTTATGTAGGGCTGTAAGAGTTCCAATTCGGAATGTATTTAAGAAATTATCATATACAGATTGAGAAGGTAATTGAATTTCAATCACAGTCTGAATCCAACAATAATGAAAAATCAAACATTAAGATTTGGATAAGTCAGAATTGTCTCTGACATAGTAGGTGTGAAGCAACACCCATTTTAATGAGTCAATTAAGCTAGAAACCAAATGAAAGACCAGATATGTACAACCTTCTCTTCTTCCAGATAAATTAATAGCATAACATTTAAATTTTGACGATGTAGCGAGTAACATAGATAGTAGGGTGCAAGAAAATGGACCACAAAAATGGTCTAGTTTTGATGGGCAGTCTTTAGCTGTATCAAGATCTGCCCATGACATCTAACAGCTTCTGAGAGCCATGTACATATGTTTTGATCCAAAGCTATAAATCTGCGTGTATTTTTTCTTAAACAAACCTTGTTACAAAATGTCAGAATAACATACACCAAAATAAAATCAAAGACAAGTAACTAACACTAAAACATAACCTATACTGAGGGCATCCGCACTTTTGCAATTAATTAGTTGAGGAAGAAAGTTAAAAGAGAATTAAAAAATAAATTTATTTGGTATCCACGGGATGTCCCAAAAACACTTCATAGTCAATGAAATACTTTTGAAGTATATTCACTGTTATAATGTAACTAACCACAGCCAAATTATTCACAGTAGGAACTAGAAACAGCAAAGTGATAAATAGCTCAGTATTTCCCCATTAGCATTACCTTGAACCCATGGCAATCTGATTTTGAAGGGCTAACATGAAGCCAATGTTGACACCTGAGGACAGGAATCAAAGCTGAAACTGATAATCTAAGACAAACTAAATACAGTTCAACTTCAATGAAAATGAGTTAAACAAGTCTTCTATATAAAAAAAATGTGATCAAAATTCACTACATTCTTTTTGATTGAATTTCAATAAAAACAATATATTCTGACCTGGGACGTGTAGTAGCAGAGTTTAAATACATCTAATGGTGGTGTGAAAGGGAATTTATATGGTCCATTAAACAATGAATCGTCCACATCATCAACACTGTTAAATGTAAGGATAGTGGAATCAACAGCACTGACACATGGATGCACAAGAATATCCTGTAGAGGAGAGCCATTGATTGGTAGATTCAGGCTTACTGTAACAGTGGGCAGTATTCCTTCTAGATCGCACTAAGTTGGAACAAATACAGCAAGTTAGAAAAAAACCATAAGATCAAAACCAAGCTTTTTTTTTAAATAAAAGAAAAGAATCATCATGCAACACAAACTTCCAAGATCTAGTAAAGACCATAGATAGAAAAAAAATACTAAGTTTAGTGCTTACAGCCTATGAATTACTTTTCAAATGTAGCTATTGTTATAAACATGGCAGGAAACAAAAGTAACAAACATTTGGCTCATTTGCTGGTTTTGGTCGAGGGACAAGACAAAAGATTTGCCTTTTCACTGCTGGATTCGCCCCAAGCAGAAAGTTAGACCAGTGGGCTTTAGGACTCAGAAATCAGCAGCTGTGTGATTCACCCAGAAATCCACCCTATCTCTGCCTGTCAGCTCCCAATGAACTGATTAACTGAGCAGATGGATGAGGTTTCTTGGAGGAGGGAATGGTGTTGTGCTAGTCATCATTTTACATGCTCACACCACACTTTGATGATTTATCAGGGGGGCACGTGTGGTACAGTAGTCGTGCCCCATCTTTGAACAAGAAGTTGTGGTTAAAGTCCCACATGATTCAGAAGTGAACCAATATCTCTGAACTGGTTGATTAGGAAATATCCATGAGATATATTAGAAAATTGTGTCCATTGTGTTCTCACTTGAAAGCAAGATTACCACAACAAAACAGCATTCTCTTATGAAACTGACGCGTGTTGGGTTAAAGTAATGCTATCAGACAAAATTAACCAAAGAATTTAGAAATACAATAAAATAAAAATGCTATCAATAATAATGGAAATTTAATTAATGAAACTAAGCATGTAGATGTAACTTAACACATATTCTTTCAGTTATTAAATGGCTGCTCGAATTCACAGAAACATTTTGAAGTTTAAATTTTCAGCAAAAGTGATTTCTCCAAAAATTCAAAACATAAATGTAAAATACATCAATATCTATAAAGTCCCATATTAAAAATGCACAATGATTTTAAAATAAAACATAGCATCCCTTATTTTAGGTGGAAATGTGTTAATGAATCTCACCTTACATGTTACAGTTCCATACTCCTGCCATACATCAATGACGTCATTCTTGCCATATTGCATAGATCTAATCTGTTCAGTGACACAGACATTAACTTGTGGCTTTCCTTTGTATATACCAGGCTTCCAAGCTGGTTGTTTTTGTGCCTGCACTGAAGATATTGGATTCTGAGGTACAAAGCTGCCAGACAGGGTCTGCATCAATCCAAAGTCAGTATCTGTTGGAGTCCCGAACGGACAAGCGTGCATTAACATTGCAGAGATCTGTGTCATTTTATTAGTAATTTCTGGTTCACTTCTTTGTGTCATGTTTAAAAAGGTCATTAACCCTGATAGTAGAGCAAATGCAGGAGATATTCCACGTAGAGAAATTAATGGCGGGCGGGGAGTCAAAGACTGTTCGACTAAAGGTAGACAAGCATAGAGGATAGCATTTTGCGTCATTACAAGGACAGGCCAAAGAACACCGTCTCCTATTGCAATTTCATAAACAGATGTCCTGTTTATTCTGCAACAACTATCTCTGTGCTCCACAAAGTTCTTATCCAGTTCAGTCATATCAAGCTCTGTTAACAGTGCATTGAGGAAGATCTTGTCTTCTGGTAGCTCTGTATAGCTTTTCCCATTGAAATTTTGGGCTCTTTTTTCAACAGTTGGATATCGTCTAGAAAAAAAGGCATGTTACTCTTTTTCTAAGTTAATCAATCCATTCTACGTGTTACAAGCAGTTTATTTAAAACAGTGCTTTAGGCGCCGGAAGAAATTATGCAAAATACAAATAATAGATGTAATATTAAAAATTTAAATTTTTTTTATAAAGGGACAACTTTTTCATAGAGATGTTGGTGCATGTATGGAAAGAGCTGCTAGAGGAAACTCAGAAAAGATGCTGTAATGTCAATTATTTGCTTCTTAACCAGCTGAATCACAGATGGTACAGCATAACTGGCTGAGTGAAGCTCTTTCAGTTGGTACCATTTTTTTCCACATCTTTGCGATTCTTTCTCCTTCAAGTACTGATCCAGCTACTTTCAAATATTACCACTGAATCTGTATCTACCATTCTACCAAACAGTCCATTCCAAATCCTAACCACTAATTCCATGAAACAAAATTCTTCAACTTGCCTTTGATTCTTTTGACAATTATTTTAAATCTATGCCCTTATGTCACCAACTCCTCAAAAGTTTTCATTTTATTTACTCCAATCTAAATCCTTCCATATTTTAAACACCTGTATCAAGTGTCTTCTTAAGGTCTACGTACTTTCAGAGGGCTCTCTTGTGGCACAGTGATAGTCCCCTATACCTAGACCGCGAGACCCAGGTTCAATTCCTAACTGCTCCAAAAATGTGCAATAACATCTCTGAACAGCTTGTTTAGAAAAATAGGTTTAATAAAAAGACACAATATGGGCTCTCAGAAGAATTAACCCAATCTCTACACACTTTTCATCACACTTAATGTGATCTCAATTTCCTGAAACTATTCTACATTTCTTCTGTACCATCTACAAAGTCTTTACATCTTGTTTAGTACCCTTACTGGCTCACATGACTCGAGCTTGGGATCTGCTTCTTTTCAGTTTAGCATAACATCCTAGCTTTTAAATTCTAAGCCTCTATTTAAGCTCAGGATCACACTTGCTTTATGAAAGTGCTCACCATTCAGCATTTTGTTTAACCATTCTACCACCTTCAAATATTTGTGCATATAAACACCAAAGTGTCTTTCTTTTGGAATCGACTTATAATTCAGCCAGTTGGCATGGATGTTTCCCACATTATTCCAAACACAAATCTCAACATCTGACTTCTCTATATTGAACTTCATTTGTCATATGTTCACTCATTCCATCAACCATTCAATAATTTCTTGAAATCTGTTACTTTCACCCTTAGTTTTTACAATATTTCTACATTTTGTGCTATTTAAAAATTTCTGAATAGTGTCCTTTATCCCCAAGTCCAAACCACTAATGCATATCAAAAAAAGGAGTGGTCATGGTACTAATTTTGGGGAACTTCTCTCTATATTGAAAATAGCCATTAACCACCATTTTATGCTCTTCAGTCAACACTGAATTTATGATACTACTTCCCCTTTTATCACATGGGCTTCAAAACAGCTAGTGAACACATTTTTTAAAGTCATGTACTAAAGCTCTACTGTACTGTTCAGTATTATAAACAATCTACACTTACATTTTAAGCAAGCTAAACAAATAGTACAACATACAATGCAAAAGCTTTACTTTAATTTAAACTAATGAAAAATATTTTTTTCAGGAACAGCTTCATAATAAAAAGTATGCATTAGGTCAAAGTCTATTCCAGAACATTTCTAATTTGCTACTAATGATATCATCTCCAACTTCTTTACTATTTCAAGTGCAAGTATGTTGAATTGTACAATGAAAACAAATATGTTATTAATAATTACAGCATATGTATATAGTGGGAAAAAAAGACTCCCAATCATTATCCAAACTGATCTGTAATATGAAATGTGATTTTTCAATACTTGCATTGTTCATTAACTTAAAAACATTTGTAAGTGAATCAATATCAAAGCAATGTACACCCATTTTCACTTTCTTCCAATGACTATGTTCCTCCAATTCTGCCCTCTTCTTTGTTCCCTTCACTAGTGGTAACCGTCTTGGTTCTAACGTCTAGAATTCCCTTCCTTTGCCCCTCTCACTTTCTTGAAGATTCTGTTTTAACCTTCCTCTTTCACAACGTTTAGGATTTCATCCTAATAGCTCCTTGTTTGGCTCAGTGTCAATTTTTGTCTGGAGTACGCCCCCTTGAATCAAGTTGGACTATTTCTCTATGTTAAAAGCATTATATATAATACAAGTAAGATATTGACTTTCATAACTGCTGGCAGAAACCTTCGATTAGTATTCTCCGCCCAATTATGGTGAAATTGAGCATTTTAGGTCAGGAAACTACCAAAGAGGCAGCTCTCTTGTTATTGCTTGTGAAGAAAAATCAGTGATTAAAAAAAATTAACTAAAATAAAGCTATTTCCTGACTGAGATGCAGAATGCAATTTTCCCAGTTCCACTTCCCCCGAGAAAATTAACAGGTAGCCAGTACTCCTTAGTATTTTGTTGATGCTTTGCACGATATATTGCTGATTTGTGCAAGACAGCATGCTAAAGCAATTTATTATGTAATAATTATAAAATAATATTTGTGTTCTTTACTGTTGAGGACTGGGTATTAGACAGAAGGGCATATCCTAATGATGATTTGCAGTTTCAGATCGTTACCTCGACAGTTTCACAGATGTTGTTCCCTTTTCGAGCCCCAGCAACCAAATCGCACGAACACTCATTTTTTTAACCCAAGGCTGCTGTTAAAGGAGTAGGAACTATACCGTGACTATCCTGACAATTCCCACATAGAACACGGTCCCAAGCAACCTCGCACCGGACTGAGCAAAAAGCGCCTGCGCCCTGCCAGCCCGCGGGGTCAGAGGGCAGCACCCGGCTGCGTAGAAGCCGCAGGTTCAGGGCTTCACTGCGCAGTTTCCGGTGGTAGGAAGATGGCGCAGGTATCGGGTGTGTAGATCAGGGAGCGGTTGACAGCGCCAGCGGAGTCTAACGCCCCTAGATTCTCATCTCAATTCAGCAGCATCCTCCTCTGGGTCGGTATTGCATTCGTACTCAGTATGTAGGCAGCTGGGCTAGGCGATAGCGAGCGGCTCATGATATCGGACGGAATGGCTGCTACAGCGGAACTTTTCGAGGTGGGTTGCCGGTGCTGACTGCTGCGGTAGGGCCGTGTTCGCCGCTCCCCCCCAGCTTCTTTGTCGATGCTCGCTCCGAGTCTGCTTTAGCTCGGGCCTCCGTGTTTTCGATATTTTGGGAAAATGGCTGACTATCAGAAATGTTAGGCACGAAGACGGGTTTAATTGATTGCTGTCATTGTAAGAATGTAACGTTCTAGTTGTTTGTTGTAGTGTGCAGCAGTCAATGAGATGACAAAGGACCATGCTATTTATTATACTGAGGTTGTTTCAACCAAGTCAGTTGTCACTATTGAGTCGCAGAAGATGCAGTTCGACCCATTAAGCCTAAACGAGCTCAGTTACGATTCCCTTACCTGCATTTATCCAATTCGTTTAAAATGTTATGCTTTCTGTACAGAGGTTAATAGTTTGACTGCTACTTCTAGTATTAGGCACTGAAAGTTCACCCTCTTAACTTTTCATGATCCTGAATCTTGGCCCTGTTTTACTGATTCACCACAATAATGGAAAATGTTATTGTGCTCTAGTTAATCATTTTGGTTGCTCCATTACAGTCCTTTTTACTCCAATTAAAGACATAATTTTAAATCCTTTCTTTAAGCTGTAACATCTGATTTCCAGAACGGTTGTCAGTACTTTTCCCTTTTGAGTAGTATTGTAGGAGGTTGAACAGTTTAGGCCTTTACACTCTGGAGATTAGAAGGATAAGAGGTGATCTACTTGAGGTGTGAATGTTACTGAAGGAAATTGACAAAGTAGACAAAGACAGGATCTTTCCCCATGTGAGGCAATCTAGAGTAGAGGTCACAATGTTGGGATAAGGGATAGCAGATTTAAAACCAAGACAGGAAAATTCTTCTTGCACAGGGTCATGAATCTGTGGAATTCACTACCCCAGAATGCATTGGATGCTGAAACACAATGCATTTAAGGAAGAGATAAACAGATTTTAAATTAGTATGATAGGGAGTCAGCAAGAAAGTGGAGTTGAGGCGGAGTTGAGATTAGTCATGACTGTATTGAATGGCTAAGCTAGCTCGAGGGGCTGAATTACCTACTAATGCTCCTAGTTCTTGTGGTGGTCTTACCTGCACCAGTCTTACCTGCACCACATGGACTGCAATGGTTGAAGAAGATGGCTCATCAACACCTTCTCACTGTCGGTTATCGATGGGTAACAAATGCTGACTTAGCTAACAAAGCCCAGATCCTGAAACTTTTAACCAATACAGTCCTGTTGGTTTTTTTTTAAAAAACTTAACTTGTGCTACCCTTTTGTTCCCCTGTTCTTTGCAAGTTTTGGTAAATTCTCGAAAAATCTTTTCTTCATGTGTAAGTCCTTGTGGCCTCATATCACCATCTCTTCTGTCTGGATTGCTGTGTATAGTTCTGGTCGCCTTGCTATTGTAAACATATTATTAAATTGGACAGGGTTCAGAAAAGATTTACCAGGATGTTGCTGGGACTGGAGGGTTTGAGTTATAAGGAAAGGCTGGATAAGCTGGAACTTTTCTCCCTGGAGTGTGGGGGTTTGAGGGGTGGCCTTAGATTTATAAACTCTCAAGTGGCATAGATAAGGTGAATAGAAAAGGTCTTTTCCCTAGAGTAGGGGTGTTTCAAAACTAGGGAGTATATTTTTTAAGGTGAGAAGAGAAAAATTTAAAAGGGACCTGATGATACTTTTTCGCACAAGATGGTATATGGAATAAAGCCAGCGGAAGTGGTAGATGCAGGGATAGTTGTAACATTTAGTAGACATTTGTATAGGTACATGAATAGGAAAGGTTTAGAGGGATATGTGCCAATCATGGGCAAGCGGGGCTAGTTTAGTTTGAGAAACCTGGTTGGCATGGACGAGTTTCTGTCCTCTGATTCTGTTCTTTCACACTTTGTTCTTTTCGACCCTATCACAAATCTTCCTTTTCTTCTTTTCCCAATGCTCCCCTTTTCCTAACAGGTGCCCAATTAACAGGTTTGTTAAAACTTTTATATTGCAAGTCTTTTCCCGTTCTGATGAATGTGAACAGACCAAACTGTTAAAACTGTTTCTTTCTGATGCTGCCTGACCTCGTTATTTGTAGCATTTTTAATTGCGCCATGACTGTCTAAATCCAGTTTATACTTCAGGCCCATGTTTGAATCTTGTGATATTCTGTAGGATTCTCCTTCCCTTCTCTTGTCATGTTTTCCACACAACTTCAGTTATGCTAAACCATGTTAGACTGTTTTCCTCTGCACCATGCTGTTAACTCAGGGCTACATTTTGTGCACTATGCTGTTAACTTTAAGACTACATTTTGCTGTCTTTGCAGCTACTAGTTGGAAACAAATATTTTATAGTTTAAAACATTCCTAAATATGTAGCTGACATAATGTAATATTAGACTTTCTGCTCAAGTATTTTAAAAATAATTTCGTGTAATTTTTTTATAAATCCATCTGTATCATTGTTACTATGTTGTTTAGGAATTTGTCTTTATTTAAAGGTGAGTTGTCTATTAGAATGTATGTTTGCAGCTGTATTTTAATATAAGATCTCAGAAATCTGAATTATGTCAGTCTGTATGAAACAAATGGTTTGTATATGATGCTTTCATTGAATCGGATATTAATTATGAAGGAGGAGAATTTTACACTTAAATGTTCAACGTGATCACAATTACATTAACATTAAGGATGTTATTGATGAGTTAGATTAGCATGTGCAGCAGTGACGCAATTAATGTGGTGAAGTGTCAGAACACCAAACAAAAGCCAGCAGTCTTAGATTGTTTTTCATTGTACTTGCCGGTCTAATTGAGAAGAACGAAAAACAGTTTATTACTTGATACTTGCTTGGGAAATGCTAATTTAAAATTTCCACATGTTTAATTTCTGCTTAGAACCCTATCTTTCAACCCAGAAGTATTTGCCTGGCAAAATTAAGAGCTGGTAGAAAATTAACTAGTTGTGTTTCTGAAATCTAAGCTTTGGTACACATGATCAGATGAATGTGTGGCTGGAGAAATGTTTGGGGGTCGGTGGGGAGCTGTTTTCAGATTCCTGGGGCATTGGGATCGGTTCTGGAGGGGTTGGAACAGTACAAGCTGGATAGGTTGCACCTGGGCAAGACTGTAACTGATGTTCTAGGAGAGTATTTGCTCATGTGGTTGACGAAGTTTAAACAAAAGTGGCAGGGGTGTGTGAACCTATACAGAAGACAGTAGAGAGGGAGAAATGAGTGCCTAAAATTCACTGTTTTCTCTCTAGCTCTTTTTTTCTTTTTAAAGAAAAATAATGGTGTTCCAGTAGCTACCCTCCAATCCGTAAGAACTGTTCCGGAGTCCTAGAATCTTGAAAAGATGATCACCACCTATTTCTCGGGCCTTGAGTACTCTGCAGTATAAATAGTTGGGCACTGGGGATTTGTTGGCCTTTAACCCGATCAGTTCACCTAACACAATTTCCATACTGATATTTATTTCCTTCAGTTCTTGCTCTCGTGCTCGTTTTTGCTCTCTCTTTAGATCCTGTGTTCCCCAGATGAATGGGATAGTATTTCTGTCCTTTGTGAAGGTAGAGCCAAAATATGTATTTGATTGTTATGGAGGAGGGATACGGGACTTAAAATGTTAACTATGCTTTCTCTTAACAAATGGTGTCAGACCTGCTGAGCTGCTTCAACAATTTTTGTTTTTGTATTTAATTGGTCTGTCTTTTCTTTGTTCCCCATTATAACTACCCCTGTTTCTGATTGTAAGGGTTCTGCAATTGTCTTCACATCTTTTTCTCTTCACATAGAAGCTTTCACAATCACTTTGGTGTGTTCACCACAAGCTGACTCTTGGACTGTATTTTTCTTCTCTTAATCAATGCTTTGTCTTCCTTTGGTAAAATCTAAACTGCTGCCAATCCTCAGGTCTGCTGCCGTTCTGGCCAATTTGTATGCCCCTTCCTTGGATCTAATACTATCCATAATTTCCCAATTAGTCATGGCCAGCCACCTTTTCCATTTTATTTTTGTATCAAGCAGGAATGAATGATTGTTACAATTCCTCCATACACACTTTAAATGTTTGCCATTGCCTATCCACCATTATTGCTTTAAGTAATGCTCCCAACTTGATCAGAGCCAGCTCATGCATCCTATCATCACATTTCCTTCTATTTACATTTAGGGCCATAGTGTCAATATTAACTATGTCACTCTCTTTCTTAATGAAGAATTTTATCATATTATGGTCACTTTTCCCCTGAGAGGCGCCACACAGCTAGTTTGCCAATTATTTCTTTCTCATTACACAATACCAAGTTGAGATGACCTGTCTTCCAGTTGGTTTTTCAATGAATTAATTCAGAAAACAATCTTGTACAGATTCCAGTCACAGGCTGCTTCACTAGTACAACTATCAGTAATAAGCATAGAACATAGAAGAAAGTGAGGACTGCCAATGCTGGGAATCAGAGTCAAAAGCACAGCAGGTCAGGCAGTATCTGAGGAGCAGGATAGTCAACGTTTTCGGCATAAGCCCTTCATCAGGAATGTGGAGGGGAGTGGTGGGGGAAGGGGTCCGAGACATAAATAGAGTGGGGTGGGGGGGAAGGTAGCTGAGATGGCAATAAGTAGTTGCGGGGTTGGGGGGGTGGCTGTGATTGGTGGGAATGAAGATGGGCAAGTAGAACAGTTCAAGAGGGCGGTGCCGAGTTGGAGGGTTGGACCTGGGATGAGGTGGGATGGGGAGATGAGGAAAGTTGTGAAGTTGACATTGATGCCGTGTGGTTGAAGGGTCCCAACGCTGAAGATGAGGCGTTCTTCCTCTAGTCACCAGGTGAACATTGAACTGTACTGCGTGGGAAGGGGCCCTTCAGCCTACGATGTTGTGATGCCCTGGGGTGGTGGAATTCAGAACTGGAGGGCATAGGTTTAGGATGAGAGGGGCAAAATTTAAAAGGCACCTAAGGGGGCAATGTTTTCATGCAGAGGGTGGTATGTGTATGGAATGAGCTGCCAGAGGAAGTGATAGAGGCTGATACAATTGCAACATTTAAAAGACATCTGGATGGGTACATGAATAGGATATGGGCCAAGTGCTGGCAAATGGGACTCGGTTAGGTAAGGATATCTGGTCGGCATGGGTGAGTTGGACCGAGGGTTATGTTTCTCTGCTGTACATCTCTATGATGGCAAATTAAAGTAATCCCTTCTGCCTGTCCTTGGTCAATATCCCTCCATTCCTTATATATTCATGTGTTTATCTAAAAGTCCCTTAAATGCTGCTATTGTGTCTGCTTCCATCACTATCCTTGGCACCATATTCCAGATTCCTACTACACTCATTGTAAAAATAAACTTACCCCTCGCATCTCCTTTGAATGTCTCCCATCTCACCTTAAATGCATGCTCCCTTGTTTTAGACATTTCAGCTCTGAGGAAAAAGATCCTGACCATCAACCCTATCTATGCATCTCAATTTTATAGACTTGTTTCAAATCTCCCCTCAGTCTTTGCTGCTCCAGAGAAAACATCCCTTGTTTTTGTAGCCTGTCCTTACAGGTGATACCCTCTAATCCAGGCAACATTAGAGGCAACTAGCAAACCTCTTCTGCACCCTCTCCAAAGCCTCCATATCTTTCCTATAATGTGAACAGAATTGAATGGAATATTCTTATGTGTGGCCTATTCAGAGTGTTATAAAGCTGCGACATAACATCCTGACTCTTGTACTGAATTCCTCGACCAATAAAGGCAAGCATTCCTTTACCACCCTATCCACTTGAGTGGCACTTTCAGGGAGCAGTGGACTTGAACTCAAAGATCCTTGTTCATCCTGTTCAGGGTCCTGTCACTAACTGTATACTGTTCCTTAACATTTGATCTCTCAAAGTTCAGTACCTCACACTTGACTGGATTAAACTCCATCTGCCATTTCTCCACCCATATATGCAAGTGATCTATATCCCACTGTATCCTTTGACAACCTTCTACAATTCCACGATCTGTGTATCATCTGTAAACTTACTAACCTACCCATATACTTTTTCATCCAAGTCACTTGCGTATATCACAAACAACAGAGGTCCCAGTACAGATCCCTGGAAAAGAAACGCAGAAGAAAAATAATCTGTGATTGGATAAAGATGGCTGAGTGGACCAAATGTACTTTTTTTGGAGGAAATAGGGACAAAAAGAGCAGACTCAAGTGAACAACTGGAAGTGAAGTGGAGCTTGTGAAAGAACCAGGGGCCAGTTGGAGCTTTTGAAGGGATTCGGGTGCTTGAAGGGAGGCTGTGAGGGGACTGGAGATGTTTTTAAATTGTCTACAGAAACATTCAATTACCGTACCATAAAGGTCCTGCATTTTTGACCTTGCTCTTCGCGTCAGGAGCAGTGACCCTCAGGTTAAAAATCACCACTAGTCATATCTCTCTGTAATGAGAGAGCAGTCCAATGGTCTGGTAATACTATGGCAACTTTATCTTTACTTAAAAATGAATGGGAAATCTCTAACTTATAGCTGCACGTTCAGGAGTTAATATCGATGTAAAAATGTATATACATTGAACAAAGTATAACATGGTCAAATTAAATCTGAGATTTGTGAAGCTGTGAATGGGGAAGTAATTACTTGATTAAAATATTCCAGCTTTGTGCATGTGTGACAAATAGGCATTTGACGTGACTCCTCTCGTCTGTAGCGAGTGTGTTCAATGTGATGGCTTTTTGTCAGTAGAAGAGTCAGGTTTTTATTGCTTATATCTGCATTCGTGTGCCAATTTAAATACTGTGGTGTTGAGAAAATTGATGTTTTCCATCTGTGGTGTGATTTTCAATTTTAAAGGAGGGTTGATGGTTATCAAGGGTATTGAATTTTTTTCAGTCCAAAACTCATTACAGCCCTACAGGACATTGGGGCCACGTTTGGAGTACTGTGTACAGTTCTGGTCACCCTGCCAAAGAAATTATATTATTAAATTGAAAAGGGTGCAGAAAAGATTTACAAGGATGTTACCGGAACTAGAAGTTTTGAGTTATAAGGAGAGACTGGATGGACTGGGACTTTTCTTCCTGGAGTTGAGGGGTGATCTTACAGAGGCTTAAAATCATGAGGGGCAGAGAGAAGGTGAACAGTACAGAATTTGCCTAGTGTAGGCAAATTCAAAACTATAGGGCATATTTTTAAGGTGAGAAGGGAAAGATTTAAAAGGGTCCTGAGGGCCAACCTTTTCCCACAGAGGGTGGTGTGTCTATGAAAAGAACTGCCAGAGGAAGTAGTAGATGTAGGTACAGTTACAACATTTAGAAGACATTTGCATAGGTTTGTAAATAGGAAAGGTTTAGAGAGAGCTGGGCCGAACACTGGCAACTGGGACTAGTTTAGTTTGAGAAACCTGGTTGGCATGGATGAGTTGGATCGAAGGGTCTGTTGTCATGCTGTCTGGTCTTTGACAGATACAAAAAGTGTGGCACTGGAAAAGCACAGCAGGCCAGGCAGATCCAAGGAGCAGGAGAGTCGACGTTTCAGGCATAAGCCCTTCATCAGGATGCTGGTGAAGGGCTTATGCTACCTGAACTGCTATGCTTTTCTAGCGCCACACTTTTTGACTTTGATCTCCAGCATCTGCAGTCCTCACTTTCTCTATGACAAATACTCAAGGTATTGTTACTATGTGATTGCATTGCTCAATCATTAAATTAGTGAGAATGAAAATTAAACATATCCCTCAAGAAAATCACAAGAAAAGCTCTCAGAAAATTGTACCCTGATCCAGACCTACTCAACTATATTTTGTTCAAATTTGACTTATTTTCTTTGTAACGTTCAATCTCTGAAGCTATTTAGTGTCAGCCCCTCATGCTTAAGTACATATATCAGATCCATGGCATCACTTTTTGATTGGTATGCTCAGTCTAACTGATCAAGTCCATGATAATACTTTTGAAGAAAAATGTTCAAAACTCTGAATCTCCTTGTTAAACTGGAGATTGGTTTAAGGCCTTCCAATATGCCAGGCAGCAAACAGCCAGCTTAGCAACACCCCCAACTGCTTTGCCAAAGAATTGAGGTGCTAAATAAAAACCAAAAGAACTGTGGATGCTGGAAACAGAAATTGCTGGAAAAAACTCAGCAGATTTGGCTGCAGATGTAGTGAGAAATCCGTTACTATCTTGGATTAGGTGACTCTTCTTCAAAACTGGGCTTCAGAACTACTTCGGTTCTGAAGAAGGGTCACCTGATCAGAAACGTTAATTGAGGTGCTGCTCCATTGCTGTTTTGCCTAGTCACTTACCTTCTTTGCTTCTGTAATAGTTCACTCCATCTGCATGTACTTTACTTCAATTGATTCATTTAAAGCACAACACCTGCCCTTTTATGTTCTCCCTTCTTTCTGTTGCAAGACCCGTACATCCTTCAAAATGAAACAGTGATTTGCTTGTCCTTCTTCCAATTAAATGTGCTGTATTCACTGTTTATGATGTGGTCTCCTCCACATTGAGAAGACTAAATGCAGATTGGGTGTTGACTTTATGAAACAACATTCAGTTGACAAGCTTGAGCGCAAGTGTCTTGTTGCCTATCATTCAAAGGGAATTTGGTAGTGTTTCCATGTATCTGCTATCCTTGGCGTTGAATGTCGTTGTGACCAAGGATTTGAAAGGTGCTGTTTCGGAGGCTTAGCAATTTGCTGAACTGCATCTTAGATGTGGTGTATATTGCTGCCACTATGCATTGATGGTGAAATGAGTGAATGATTAATTTAATGGATGGAGTGCTAATCGAGCAAGCCATTTTGACCTGGATGTTGTTGAGCTTCTTGGGTGTTATTGGAGCTGCACTCATCCAGACCTGTGGAATGTAGTCTGTATCTTGGGCTGCATCTTTATGAAAAAGTCATAGATGCCAGAATTCTTCATCTTCCCCAGTGTTCCAGTTGAGTTTTCAGATAAGTGAGAAAAAGACTGCTTACAGATAATGTCAAACCTGAGACTAAGGCGATGTTTTGCTGGGCAACAGTAATACCTGCACTTCATCAGAGACTTGGGCAACCTGCAGCACATTTCTCAAAGCAATGAAAAAGTACTGTCATTATTCCCTCAGCAAGATCCCATCAAACCTGAAGGAAGGTGGTCCACTAACCGTGTCCTCTCCCAAACCATTCTGTCCAATATTGAGACACTAATCGCCCAAAATAAGCTCCACTGGATAGGGCATAACATTTATGTGCCTGATACTAGATTCTGAAGTAACTGTTCAATTTGGAACAAAAACAGAAATTGCTGGAAAAGCTAAACCGGTCTGGCAGCATCTGTGGAGAGAAATCAGAGTTAATATTTCTGGTTGATTGACCCTTCCTCAGAATTCTAAGGGTCACTTGACCCAAATTTTAACTCTGATTTCTCTTCTTAGATGCTGCCAGACTTGCTGAATGTTTCCAGCAATTTCTATTTTTGTTTTTAATTTACAGCATCTGTAGTTATTTGGTTTTCATTCTAAACAATTTGGAACTTGGTCATGGCTAGAGACTTCCAGAAATACAGTGGAAACAAGCCCCCTGTAGAGATCAAACATGCCCATGACTCATGGAGGGTCTTAGCTTGTGAATGTCTAAAATGGAGAAGGTTCTCATGGGATTTTTGTCAGGAGCATGCAGAGGCATTATTGAGGCATCACAGAGAGCGGGGAGATTTCCAACACCTCTGCCTGAGCCATCGAGCATCACCTGCCTTGCATGAGGCATAGTTAGTAGAACCTATAACATTGAAGTGAAACAAATTGTCCTTGATCTTGAAAAATTGACTCACATAGACTCATCCAGACAAGTTGAGAGCACTCCTGATTTGTGCCTTGTAGATGCTACACAAGTTTTGGACATCAAGTTGAGTGAGAGTTACTTCTTGCAGGATTCCCAACCTAATACCTGCTCTTTTAGTCACAGAATTCATATGGCTGGACGAGTAAAGATTCCCAGAATGTTAATAGTGGGTGATTCAGCAGTAGCGATGCAATTGACTGTCAAGCCAAATGGTTAGCTTCTGTCTTATGATGATACGTTAGAATATTCAACAAGTGGTGTCATGGCAAACAAAAATTTAGGCTTGTGCCTTCTGTTCCCATCTTGTTTTTTTTAATTCTGTTACTGGGGATCCTTAGGAGAGATTATTTCTTTCTTCATTGGCAGGATAAATCTGAATAAATTAATTCAAGGCCTCTGCTATTGACTGGTTCAGTAGCCGAAATGGAGGAGGGTACTGGTTTCCTGTATGCAATCTTAGATGGAATATATTGAGTGATATGGTTGGAAGAAACAATATTAAAATTAAAATTGAACAGATGTTCTCTGCCATTTCCCAAACAAAATCTTATCTTGAAAGAATGTGCTGGGTTATGGTCTCATAGGTTAGTACTTTTTTCAAGAACTTTTATAATGATGGGCTGAGCTGCGTAGCATCATTGTATGAACCAAGGAAATGCCTAGATCACAAAGAGGCCATTTGGCCTATTCTTAACTTTGCCAGCATAAAAAAGAGTAATCCAGTCTTATTTCTATTGTTCCACTCCATCCATAACCCAGTAAGTTGTAGCTTGAGCACATTTCTAATTATTTTTAGTTATGAATAGGGTTTCTGCTTTTACCACCCTTTTCAGACAGGGGGTTTCAGATGCTCACTATTTTTTTGAAATATTATTTTGATCCCCTCTAATCCTTCAACAGTTTCTTTAATTTTAAAGACCCTGGTTACTGATCTCTCTACTAACAGGCATATTTTTACTATTCTATCCAGGTCTCTCTGCATTTGTGTACATGTCTGTTAAATCTTTCCTTGGCCTCCAAAGAAAACCACCTTAATCTATTCAATCTTTGGTAGAACTGGACAATTTTAATTTGAGTAATCTTCTCAAACATCTTTTTAGTACAATCGCATCCTTCCAGTAGTATGACCAGAATTGTACCTAGCGCCATAAAGATTTAACTAGTTTCTTTACAGTTCTAACATAACTTCCCTGTTCTTATGCTGAGTGACTTTGTCACAAGGAAGGTATCTCATGCCTTTTTGAACAAACTCATCTACCTGCCTCCCTATCTTCTGTACTCATGAATGTGATCTCCAAGGTCCCTGTGGTGTTTCTATATATTCTTCACAATAATCTTATACTTGTCATTTACTTCCTTGCCTTATTTGCTACTGTAAGTGCATCGCTCCACTTCTGAATGGAATCACCTTTTTGCACAGAGGACCAATCCATTAGCTTTCTGCAGTCTAACTTTCTTGGTATAAATGACAAGGTCAATTTTTGTACTATCCGCCAACTTCTTAATCACATCCACTACATACAAGTCTAAAGAATTGATCTTTGGCATAAATAGCAGAGGACTAATACTGTACCACTCTGAAAGAAGCCTTCTAGTTACAAAACTGCCTGTCAAAATTATACTTTCTTTTTCCTGCACTTAGTCAATTTTGGATGGCTCTGCCTATGATGGCACTCCACCTAAACCAAGTCGTGAATTTGGTATTGCAGTGTAATACTGCCCTTAGTATTTGGTTTTGCTGAGTACTGAGTAATAAGTTTCGCCTAAATATATTTAACAAATTAATTGTATCCTCTATACTTTCCATATTGCATTTACTCCCAGGGTAGTTGAAACATCTTTTATTTTTGCCAAGTACTTTTGCAGTTTTCTGTAATTTGCCATTACCTTTTGCAAATTTGTCCCCCTTTGAATGGGAGTTTATTGTATAAATTTCCAGAAATATGATTGCTGCGGTTTCATGTTGAGGTCTACTGTGGCAGTTTATCACTACATAATTTATAGGTTAAGTACCACATGAAAATGACTGACAACTCCTCTCTCACAGACTGAGGCATTTATAGTGATGCCTCACATCCAACTCTCATCTTGACACAATATTTTGAATTGAAGTGTGAATGACTTGTTTAGTGAAAGCACTTCAATCCCAGCTATTTCCTGAAAAGAATTGTCAAGGTAATACAAATTAATTTTTAATATCATCCATAGAAGATAAAGAGAAATTATGTTCTCCTATTTACAGTCTTATCTAAAAGCTGCCACTTTAACTCCTTAGCCTTGATTTACACCCTAATATCATTCTATGTGCTCAGGTTTTAGCCAGCAATGTAAATTCTATCTTAGTGGAGCATGCTAAGTTGGCAACTACAAGTAGGCTGACTAATTTCTAACAACTTTGAAACCTTTTCAATTTTCTTTCTACATAGAATTTAATTGCACCTTTGAAGGAAGGAACTTTTGCTGTTTTTATTTTGGATTTGTGTTTTAATAATTCTCTTGAACAAAGATAAAATTATTAATTTACTACAACTGCCAAACACACAAATTGGTTTTAGTTCTCACCTGAATAGGCAGACAGACAAATGGAAAATGATTGGGGAAAAAAAATCAAAGCTCAAGCTGTATCTTTTGTGAGAGACTCATCCGCATCATCAAAAGGGGCAAGTTAGTGATGACGTGACCAGTGCTTGGACACAGGCAAGGAATTGGGCAATGGATGCCAGAGTTAGAGATCTGTGAGAGGCAGGCGAGACTAAATGCTGAAAGGAGTGGTTGTACAAGGTTAAAGGAGATGGTAATTGAAAAAAAAATAATGACTGGACATAGTTGTGCTGGAACAGAAAGTATACCACATCGTCAGTTAAAAAGACAGCTATGCCTGGGACCCATGCAGGTTCTCCAACAATGGAGGAAGTACTTGGAGTTCGAGTTTATTCAAAGTGAGGACACGTTCACCGAGGCAGAGTTGGTTGTTGGTGGTGACTGGATGGACCTGAATACTTGAAAGAAGCAAAGGACTGTCAGACTATCTTATTGGGCAATGATGGTGTCAATGATTTTGATATCATGATGAGAAAGTGACAGTTAGAGCCGGAAAACTGTTCAAGTAACAGAGGGCGTCAATAGAACCAGATATAAATAAGAAACTAGGCAAAAGCTAGATGGAGAAGAATTAAAAGACAGTCAAAATAGGGGCAAGAATAGCAGAAACAATAGGTCTGTGTAGTGCAGTCCTGTTAGTGGTGCTTGGGGAGGTGATGAGGTCTGGGCTTGGAAACTAGATTGGAGGCTGTGGCACAAAGACCCAAAGGTCAAAAAAAAAATTTAAATGATGACTCCATCACTAAACAGCATGTCATAGTCCCGAGTGGGGAAGTAGGAGGTGGTGTTAGAGGGCTGGCATTCAGCCTCTGCTGGGTAAATGTTGGGTCAGCAAACTACACAACCCATCTTGTCAACAGTTTTCATGACAATGCCAGGTTGTTATGTAGGAGGAGAAAGTGAGGTCTGCAGATGCTGGAGATCAGAGCTGAAAATGTGTTGCTGGAAAAGCGCAGCAGGTCAGGCAGCATCCAGGGAACAGGAGAATCGACGCTTCGGGCATAAGCCCTCGATTCTCCTGTTCCCTGGATGCTGCCTGACCTGCTGCGCTTTTCCAGCAACACATTTTCAGCTCAGGTTGTTATGTACCCAAGGGAATGGTATATAGGTTCAAGTGAGTGCCTTGAGAAATTGAGATAGCAATGCCACTTGAGCACTTCTCTGTGAAAGGTTTCAGTGGGCAAGATTTGAAGTGGATAGAAATTGCAGTAAATTTTTGTAATTTCCATGTCCAGAGTTATAAATGGTCAATTTAAAGTAAATTATATTTATTTTGTGCTTGTAATGTTCAGATGTTGCAGCAATAGCATAAATTTTTGTGCAAAATTGTATTTGGTGTTGCTGTTAATTATTCCTTTGTTTTTATGTTAAACTGAAATGAAAGTGTGAAGTAACCTTGATGTACAAAATATATACCATGACTTGGAGGTGCCAGTGTTGGACTGGGGTGGACAAAGTTGAAAATCACAACAGGTTACAACAGGTTTATTTGGAAGCACTAGCTTTTGGAGTGCAGTTCCTTCATCTGGTGATTGTGGAGGTAAAGATCATGCTCACAATTTCTAGCCAAAGCATTGGCTAGAAATTGGCTTACTGTATCACATCTCCACTGTTGTGGAGATGTGATACAGTAAGCAATCTTAGATTAAAACTTTCATCTTTTATAATGGGCTATGCTGGTCTCTGTTATTTGATATGTAAATCCCAGAACTACTTTTAAATTACGTTCTCAAGAAAGCTCAGGTTTTTAAACAAAGGGTGTTAGTGAAGTCTGTCTGTCTGTCCCAATGCTATGTCAGACTGACAAAACCTTCTATCATTTTAGAGTTTTGCATAGATTCATGCAGCTTTTGAGCAAAATTAAATGTAATTCTGCAAAAACAAATTCACCCCTTAAGCTTATATGTGTGCATATGCAGGAGCGACAGATTGCGTGTGCGTGTGCACGTGATATGGGGTAAGTGTGAGAAGGTGCATGTGTCAGTGTGAGTGCAGAGGTGTATATGTGTGCATATGAAAACGAGCTTGTGTCTGTGTTGTGCAGTGGGGTCACCCGTAGTGTGACATGAACCCTAGGTCCTATTGAGGAGAAATGATGAATGTGAAGCATTAATCACCACGCTGATTTCATGCAATGCCTATGTCAGAAGAACATAAATTATTTATCTAAAGTCATGAAAGCAGACATTTTCACCTGCACAACTATTGAATACAAGTCACTTACATTTACCTATATAAAATTGAGTTAACTGAGATGTGTATGTTTTAACTTGGAATACCAGGCCTAAACCCTTTGTGCCTCTGCCCTTTTCCCCCATATCCCCTCTTTTTATAATGCTTCTTAGTACCTAGCTTTAGTCAAGCTTTTGGTCACCTGTCCTTGTTTTATGCAGTTTAGGGTCAAATTTTGTTTTATAGCACTCATGTGAAGCACCTTAGGATATATTACTCCAACAAATGGCATAATAAGAAATTCAAGTTATTTTTGTATGAGAAGGATGTTATTTGTTGACCTCTGTAGAAGTAACCTCTCTTGTTGGTTTGATAATATTGTGTTAATAGAAAACAAATATCAAAGTATCAATATTTGCTGATGTACTGGAAGTTCTCTGAATAATTTAAGTGTCCAATTTTTTCCTAATTAGCTGTGCAGTTACTTTATTAACGTATAATGAAATTCAAAATTGTTTTGTTGGAGAGTTGTTTATTTTGTTTCCAGGAACCTTTTGATGTTGATGAGTATATTGAGCGTCTGGCATGGAGGACACCAGGTGGAGGTTCCAAAGGTGGTGCAGAAGCCTTTGATCCAAAAAGGTACTGTCTATTAATTGGAAGTTGTCCATTCAACTCTTAAACTGTTTCAAGGATGGTGTACTTCCTTTGTGTGCTATAGTTTAAGTATAATAGAGAAATCTGTGTTATGAATACCATTCTAATCTGATGGTTGTTTTTGATTCTGGTTCATTATGTAGCTAGGTTTAGATTACGCAATGACAAACTGGAAGACATCAGAGTATTTGACTAGGGAAGTCAGGGACGCCATAAAATCAAAAGGAGCAAGCATATAATGTGGTGAAGGACAGTGGAAAACTAGAGGATTGGGAAGCTTACAAAAACGAACAGAGGATAAGAGAAAGGGAGGGAGAAGATTTAAACATGAGGGTAAGCTAGCCAGTATTATATAAAGGAAGACTGTAGGAGTTTCTTTAGATATATAAAGGGCAAAAGTGGACATTTGGCTGCTGGAAAATGACACTGGAGAGACAGTAATGGGGAACAAGGAAATGGCTGAGGAACTGAATAATTATTTCGCATCAGTCTTCACAGTGGATGACATGAGTAATATCCCAAAAGTTCGAGACAGAGAGGGCAGAGCTGAGTAGGGTGGCCATCACCAAGGAGAAGGTGCTAGAAAAACTGAATGGCGTGAAGTTGGATAAATTACCTGGACCAGATGGACTACACCCCAGAGTTCTAAGGGAGATACTGGAGAGATAGTGGAGGCATTAGTGGTGATCTTTCGGGATTCACTAGACTCAGGAGGGTCTGGAAAATGACTAACATGACACTCCTGTTTAAAATAGGAGTAAGACAAAAGATTACAGGCCAATTGGCCTAATCTCGATCATGTGTAATATCTTGGAATCCATTGTGATAGATGAGATTTCTGAATACTTGGAAGTGTTTGGTAAAATAAGGCAAAGTTAGTGTGGTTTCATCAAGGGGAGGTCATGTCTGATAACTAAGCTAGAATTCTTTGAGGAAGTAACGAGCAGGTTAGACCAAGGAGAACTAGTAAATGTTGTCTACCTGGACTTCAAGAAGGCCTTTGACAAGGTGCCACACAGGAGGATACTGCGTGAGATAAAGGCCCATGGTGTCAGAGGCAACGTACTAGCGTGGTAGAAGCTTGGCTGTCTGGCACAAAACAGAGTGGGGATGCAAGGATCCTTCTCAGGATGGCAACCGGTGACAAGTGGTGTTCTTTAAGGTTCAGTGTTTGGACCATAAAGTTTCACTGTAACTTGAAATTCCAGGCATAAATCCTTTGTGTCTCTGCGCTCTCTTTTCTCTATCTCCCTCCTCCTCCCTCTCTTTCTCTCCCCCCCCCCCCCCCCACACACACACACACACCTTATACATTAACAATCTAGATGAAGGAACTGAGGGGATTATGGTTAAGTTTGTGGACGATACAAAGATAGGTAGAGAGACAGATAGGATAGCGAAGGCAGGGAGGCTGCCAAAGGATTTAGATAGGTTAGGATAGTCAGCAAAGTAGCAGCAAATGGGGAAGTGTGAGGTCATGCACTTTGGTAGGAAGAATAGAGGGATGGACTGTTTTCTAAATGGGGAGAAAATTCAGAAGTCTGAAGTGCAAAGGGACTTGGAAGTTCTAGTCCAGGATGTTCTTAAGTTAAACTTGCAGGTTGAGAGTCAGTCGTTAGGAAGGCAAGTGCAATGATGGCATTTGCTTTGAGAAGACTTGAATATAAAAGCAGGGCTGTACTTCTGAGGGTCTATAAGGCTCTTGTCAGACCACCTTTGCATATTGTGTGCAGTTTTGTGCCCTACATCTTAGGAAGGATCAGTTGACCCTGGAGCATGTTTAGAGAAAGTTTGTGAGAATGGTCCCAGGAATGAAAGGCTTAACATATGAGCAACGTTTGAGGACTCTGGGTTTATACTCTGAGTTTAGAAAGATTTTGGGGGGGGGATCTAATTGAAACATACAGAATACTGAAAGGCCTGGACTGAGTAGATGTTGGGAAGATGTTTCCATTGGTAGCAGACACTAGGACCCGATGGCATAGCCTGAGAGTAAAGGGAAAACCCTTTAGAATGGAGATAAGGAGAAGCTTCAGCCAGAGTGTGGTGACTCTATCGAAATCATTACCACAGAAAGCTGTGGGGGACAGGCCATTGAGTATATTTAAGACTGAGATAGATAGATCCTTGGGAATCAAGGGTTACGGGGAGAAAGCGGAGAACAGGGATGAGAAACTTATCAGCCATGATTCAATAGCGGAGCAGACTCGATGGGCTGAATGGCCTAATTTCTGTTCCTATGTCTTATGGTCTTGATAAGCTAGTGGCTTTGATACCATAGTGTGCCATCTGGTGTTGAAAGATGTGTATATGTAATATGCAGACTGGAGGGTAGTTTTATTTTAACTTATTGTTTTTCTGAATGGAATTTTGCTTGTTGTGAAAGGAATGGAATATAAAACTAAGGGTATTTTGCTTGCAGTTATATAGAACATTGGTAAGACTGCGTCTGGAATATTGTGTACATTTTTGGACTCCTTATTTAAGAAAGGATGCAAATGCCTTAGAAGACGTTCCTGACATCAAGGCAGCATTCAGCTGATTTTGATGTGAAGTGTGCTGGCAATATTGAAGTCAGTGGGCATTGGAGGGAAGAACATTGTTAGTTGGAGCCATACCTAGCACAGCGAAACATGATTGTTTTTGGAGACTAATCGTCATAGTCTCCGCATACTACCCTAAACTAACTGCTGTCACAGCTATGTCTCACCAGCTTCAGCTGCTTCAATGACATTGCCTCCATGAAAATGTCAGCAGTGTGGATATTTATAACGATTGTACAGTGTTCACCATTCGGAACTCATTTACATAGTTAAGCAGCAAGACTTGAATAACATTCAGGCTTGGACTGGTAAGTGGCAAGCAAAATGCATGTCACTAAAACAAGACAGTGGCCATCTTCAAAAAGGGAGAATTCAACAAAAACCCCGAGATTTCTGGTGATAGCAGCTTGAAAAAATGTGGTATTGATGGTCACAGTTGGGAGGGGTGAGGGTGAGGGTGAGTGAGGAGGAGGGTGGGGAAGCAGAATTGGAAGAGGTGGTTGTGATCAAATGGGTGCTTATGAAGCCCAGAGTGAGAGAGATATGAAAGGGTTAGGCTGACAAGGAGATTATTGATGGTAAGCCAGGACAGAAGGGAAGCTGAATAAGTGATAACCAAAAATGGCTCTTTGGGAATAATGCAGTTGGAAAAAGAGTTCATGATGGACTTTTATTAAAGTATAGGGACTAGTAGGCTGAGACAAAGCCATTATTGAGAGAGAAAGGGAGCGAAATGATGCAGAATAGTCAGTGTCTGAAAGACAGGTTTCTGAAGAGCTTGTAGAGCAAAAGGAAGTTAGATATAGAGGGGGATGAGGGTAAAAGAAAACAGCACAGTGTAAGAAGTTTAAATTGATGGTAAGGAAGTATAGTTCAGCAAGGCTGGAAGTGATGGGTAAACAGGATTTGAAGTGTATGATGCAGTGAGAAGATTTTTAGATTACCGAAAGTGTGTGCAGCATGGAGGAGGTACGAGGCCATTCATGAGATAATCTAAAATAGTTGAGTCTAGCAGGGTGGATGAACTACAGTGAGGTGGAGATGCAGGGGGTGCTTTTGTAATGAAGTCCTGGAGACAGGAACACAGTTTGGAAACTAATAAATGTCACGTTTGGAAACAATTCCAGCTGAGAGATACTGGCAAAAGACAAGGATGAAATCACTGACAAAAAGTGTGGAGATTTTAG
>NW_025212094.1:0-6209 GCF_004010195.1 Chiloscyllium plagiosum
GGAACCTGAGCAGGTGCGCCCAAGAACACTGAGAAGCTACAGAAGTGATTGCTGGGCCCCTTACTGAGATTTTTTTTTATCATCCGTCATCATAAGTGAGGTGCCAGAAGTCTGAAAGTTGGCTAACGTGGTGCCACTGTTTAGGAAAGGTGGTAAGGAAAAGCCAAGGAACTCTCGGCCAGTGAGCCTGACGTCGGTGGTGGACAAGTTGTTGGAGGGAATCCAGAGGGACAGGATTTACATGTATTTGGAGAGTAAAGGACTGATTACGGATAGTTAATATATATTTTGGTACATGGGAAATCAAGTCTCACGAACTTGATTGAGTTTCTCGAAGTAACAAAGAGGATTGATGAGGGCAGAACAGTGGATCAGATCTATGTGGACTTCAGTAAGGCATTCAACAAGGTTCATCATGGTATACTGGTTAGCAAGGTTAGATCACATGGAATAGAGGGAAGACTAGCCATTTGGACAGAGAACTGGGTTGAAGGTAGAAGACAGAGGATGGTGGTGGAGGGTTGCTTTTCATATTGGAGGCCTGCGACCAGTGGAGTTCCACAAGGATCAGTGCTGGGTCCACTGCTTTTCAGCAGTTATATAAACGATTTGGATGTAAACATAGGACATATATACTTAGTAAGTTTGCAGATGACATCAAAATAAGAGGTGTAGTGGACAGCAAAAAAGATTACCTCAGAGTACAACAGGATCTTGATCAGATGGGCCAATGGACCAGGAAGTGGCAGATGGGAGTTTAATTTAGATAAATGTGAGGCGCTGCATTTTGGGAAAGCAAATCTTAGCAGGACTTATACGCTTAATAGTAAGGTCATATGGAGTGTTGTTGAACGAATAGACCTAGGAATGCAGGTTCACAGTTCCTTGAAATAGAGTCGCAGGTAGATAGGATATGAAGGAGGCATTTAGAATGCTTTCCTTTATATACACTTAATAGTAAGGTCATATGGAGTGTTGTTGAACGAAGAGACCTAGGAATGCAGGTTCACAGTTCCTTGAAATAGAGTCGCAGGTAGATAGGATATGAAGGAGGCATTTAGAATGCTTTCCTTTATTGGTCAGAGCATTGAGTATAGAAGTTGGGAGGCCATGTTGTGTCTGTACAGAACATTGTTTAGGCCACTTTTGGAACATTGTGTGAAATTCTGGTCTCCCTGCTGTAGGAAGGATGTTGTGAAACTTGCAAGGGTCTAGAAAAGATTTACAAGGATGTTGCCAGGGTTGGAGGGTTTGAGCTATAGGGAGAGGTTGAATAGGCTGGGGCTGTTTTCCCTGAAGCGGAGGCTGAGGGATGACCTTCGAGAGATTTATAAAATCATAAGGGACATGGATAGGGTAAATAGATAAAGCCTTTTCACTGGGTTGGGAGAATTCAGAACTAGGGGGCATAGATTTAGGGTTAGAGGGGAAAGAATTAAAAGGGACCTAGGAGGACCTTTTTCATGTAGAGGGTGGTGCCTGTATGAAATGAACTACCAGAGGAAGTGGTGGAGGCTGATACAATTACAATATTTAAAAAGCAGCTGGATGGGGACACGAATAGGAAGGGTTCAGAAGTATGTGGGCCAAGTGCTGGCAAATGGGACTAGATTAATTTAGGATATCTGGTCAGTATGGACGAGTTGGATCGAAGGGTCTGTTTCTATGTTGTACATCTCTATGACTCGATAACAGTTGTAAGTCAGGACATGTGCAGAAGAGAGGAATTTACTGAAATTACAATCACCAGGGACACAGTTGAACCATAGGCTGACAAAATTTAGGAGCTAATGGACTTTATCTTACCATCTTACCATGTCGTGGAAAGATCAATCATTACAGCTGAAACCCTTCAAAAAACTGAAGTTAATTGAGAAGAATCACATTTGGTGAAGGGGAAGTCTTCTTTGAAGTAGCAAAACGTAAAGGGGAGCCAATAGACATACTATAATTGGATTTCCAGAGGCATTTAAAAAAGGTACCACATCAAATGGTTTTTACGGAATATAAAACCTTCCGGCGTTGGGGGTGACATATTAGCATGAACTAACAGTTGAGTGGCTGCAGAAAACAGCAAGTATAAATCTCTGTCTAATTGGCGGGATGTGATGAATGGAGCCTCACACAGGTCTGTACTGATACCTCAATTTTCTAATTTAATCAATTATTTAAAAAGGGAGCAAAGGCATGGTTGGTAAATTTGCAGATAATATAAAGTTAGGTACAAACGTGTGTTGTGAAGGCGGCATAAGCAGCTTGCTGAACAATACAGATAGGCTAAGTAAGACTGAGTGTAATGTGGAAAAATGTGAAGTTGTTCACTTTGGCGGGATAAATAAAAAGTAAAGTATTACCTATAATGGCGAACGACTGATGAAATCCAAGGTAGATCTCCTCCTAATCAGCCTGTATACACCTCTGGAGCAAGTGGGACTTGAACCCAGGTCTCCAGAGGTAGGGACACTATCATTGTGCTATAACAGCTTCTGAAGAAGAATTTCATTGTTATAGTGCAAAAGCAACAGTAAGTTAGTAGGAGAAAGTGAGGACTGCAGATGCAGGAGATCAGAGTAGAGAGTGAGAGATTAGAAAAGCACAGCAGGTCAGGCAACATCTGTAGGAGAATCTGAAACAGGAAGAACAGTCATTGTTGTGACTTGGATTTGAACAGAGGATGCTGTGGCCACAACACAGAGTACTAACCACTATAAGCACACAGTGTCACATAATGATTCTCCTGCTCCTCGGATGCTGTCGGACCTCCTGTGCTTTTCCAGCACCACACTCTCAGTTCCTGTTTTCGATATCCATTTGAAAGATTATTCATCTATTAGGCATGTGATTGACACAAGTCTGTATGAGGTTTTTACTGTTAAGGTACAAATAACCGAGCAAGCTAATGAGACAATCCTTTATTATGAGATAAACTGAACATATGAGTAAGGAAATTTGCTTTAGTTGTACAGGTGAAACCACATCTCAAACAGTGTGTGCAGTTTTGGTCTCCTTGTTCAAGGAAGATGTGAACTGGACAAGGTTCAGACGAGATTTACAAGATTGACATCTGGAATGAGCAGGTGATCAAATGAAGAGGCTGGAGTTTGGAAGAGTAAGGGTTAAAACATACAAGATCCTGAATAGTCTTGACAAGGTCAATATGGAAAGGATATTCACTCTTGTGGGTCAATTCAGAATTAGGGGGCATGATTCGAAACTTTGGAGTCACTCTTTGAACAGCAAGGAGGAATTATTTTCTCTGAGTGCTGTCCCTCTGAAGGTGGTTGAAGTGGATTTATTGGATATTCATCCAAAAGAAGGAGAATGATTCGCTTGTCTAACAAGAATCTAACATTTTGGGCAAATGGAAATGTGAAATTTGAAACAAACAGATCAACCTTGATCTATTGAACAAAACATTAGGCTCAGAGCTGAATGATCTATTTCGGTTTTTTAATTTGTATGTCCATATATAAAACAGCAATGTTTCTTCTAATTTTCAACCTCCTGGCAACAACTCAAAAAAGGAGGAAGTGAGGACTGCAGATGCTGGAGATCAGAGTCCGAGAGTTTGGTGCTGGATAAGCACAACAGGTCAGGCAACATCCAAGGAGGAGAATCGACGTTTCGGGCAAAAGCCCTTCACAGGCTCATTCCTGATAAAGGGCTTTGCCTGAAATGTCAACACTCCTGCTTCTTGGATTCTGCCTGACTTGTGCTTTTCCAGCGCCACACTCCTGACTAACAGCTCAAAAAGCTCCACCCTCCTGAACAGACAACACCATTTTATTTAATTTCTCAAAGTAGCCAACCAAGTAATCTTTATCAATTGTATTGCACTGATTTTGACATTGGTACCACTACTGTATCAAAATACACCATACAGCAATGCAAATTCAAGTTTAAGTATACCAGTGAAACCATCTCATTTCTCATTTCCAGTATTGGAGGTAAAAGTCTAAAAGAAATTAAAGCATTTGACAATGCAGTTTTCAAAACTCCAATGATGCAAAACCCAACTGCTTAGTCTGAGCTTCTTACACATTACTGATCTGAACTCAGTTTATACCTCTTCCCACTCATCGGTTTGTTGGCTGGCAACAAGTTATTATGTTGCAAAACAGATATCAACTGCCAAAGCTCAGAAACTAGCTCCATAATCCCGCAGCAAACATCAACAAAATTACAAGCTTCAAATTACCTATATCAGTTGAAATCAAACCCATGTGCCTGAATTCAAAAATGAAATCATAACATGGAGCAGCACGGTGGCTCAGCAGTTAGCACTGCTGCCTCACAGCGACAGGGTCCCAAGTTCGATTCCAGCCTCTGGTGACTGTCTGTGTGGAGTTTGTACATTCTCCCCGTGTCTGCGCGGGTTTGCTCCAGGTGCTCCAGTTTCCTTCCACAGTCCAAAGATGTGCAGGTCAGGTAAATTGGTCATGCTAAATTGCCCATAGTGTTAGGTGCATTACTCAGAGGTGGGTTACTCTTTGGACGGTCAGTGTGGACTGGTTGGGCCAAAAGGGCCTGTTTCCACTCTGTAGGGAACCTAATCTAAAAGTACAGAAATTAAAAGTAAACATGAAAAAAAAAATGGGTTTAAGCTGCAGGAAGAAGAGGTGTTATCGAAGCCAGAAATCAAAGACCCAAGGCTCGGACGAATTAATGAACTATGGAATCACTGAAGCATGGCAATTGACTGATGGATTAGGAAAGGCCAGGGATTTTTGCTTTTGACATTTTTACAATCTTTGTAAATCCAACAGGTTGGTTCCTGAAGGGTGTTTACAGAGTCTACACACTATAAGATCCTGTTTACTGTAGCCCAAATTTCAGAAACTGGCTCAAGACCATAGTTTAATACACCCTACACCAGCTCCTGTGTGTAGCCATCATACAGCACACCTCTCAGTTCCCTTTGGGATATCCGTGCCCACTTACCTACAAGGTCATTTTTCTGACCAAGCAAGCGCAGGGCATGCAATTCCTACCCTTTATTTACCCCTCCTCCCTCCCACAATCCAGGATCTGTGTACTCCTTGTACTGTAGATGAAACTGCAATTTACTTGGACTTATTTCAGTTTTGGAATGCTGGGGAAAATCACACTGCTGATTGGTTGATCCCTTTGCAATTTATACCATTCAAAATTTCCAGTGATTTGCCATTTTTGATTATTTGTTGAGTTCTGACCTCAGCATCCTAATCTGTTCCAAGGAGGCATTTTACAACCTTCTAGATACGAGCTGCAATTGTTTAAGTGTCTGATAACCACTGTCTACCATCTATTCAACTGGATGTTGGCTGGGTCCCAAGTCAAATCACTCCTGTGTTCCACCCAATCACAAACCTTCCTATCTCTCCAATTCTACTCATATACCTAGGTAAAACTACTACATCCATAACATTTTCCAATTCTGATAAAATGTCACAGGTACCAAAATCTGAGAAAGAAATACAGGGTATATGGGGAAAATAAAATGCTGACTTTTTCCCATGTGAAGAAGTTGAACAGTTCATCACTTCATGAACACCTTCCACCCAAACCTCAAGTTCACATGGACCAACTCCCTCTCCTTCCCGGACCTCTCCATCTCCAGCAACCAACTCAACACTGACTATTACTTCAAACCTACCAACTCCCACAGCGACTTGGACGACACCCCCACCAACCCAGCCTCCAATCCTGACACCTTCCCTTGCCACTGCAAGAGATGTAAAACCTGGGCCCTCAACTCCATCCAAGGTCCCAAAAAGATCCTTCTACATCCAGCAGAGATTTTCCTGCAGATCTAAACATCTTATGTGCTGTGTCTGTTGCTCTCATTGTGATCTCCTCTACGCTGGGGAGACAGGACACCAACTCATGGAATGATTCAGAGAACCATCTCGGGGACACACGCATCAAACAACCCCACTGCCCTGGGGATGACCACTTCAACTCCCCTTCCTCCACCCAACCCCTAGAGGAAGAACACCTCATCTTCCGCTTTGGGACCCTCCAACCACACGTCATTAACATCGATTTCAACAGTTTCCTCATCCCCCCTCCCCACACATCATCCCAGATCCAACCCTCCAACTCAGCACTGCCCTCTTGAACTGTCCTACCTGTCCATCTTCCTTCCCTGCTAACAGTTCCAACCTATCACCATCACCCCATGCCCACATCTACCTATCACCTTGCAAGCTACATTCCCCCCAGCCTCA
>NW_025212094.1:7268-25000 GCF_004010195.1 Chiloscyllium plagiosum
TGTACATGGAGGTTGGTGGGGTGGTAGGTGAGGACCAGTGGGGTTCTGTCCTGGAGGTGGTTGGAGGGGCAGGGCTCAAGGGCGGAGGAGCGGGAAGTGGAAGAGATACGGTGGAGGGCATCGTCGACTACGTCTGGCGGGAAATTGCAGTCCTTGAAGGAGGCGGCCATCTGGGTTGTACGGTTTTGGAACTGGTCCTCCTGGGAGCAGATGCGGCGGAGACGAAGGAATTGGGAATATGGGATGGTGTTTTTACAGGGGGCAGGGTGGGAGGAGGTGTAGTCACCCTCACCTTGACCTCCCTCCACCTATCGCATTTCCAACGCCCCTCCCCCAAGTCCCTCCTCCCTACCTTTTATCTTAGCCTGCTGGACACACTTTCCTCATTCCTGAAGAAGGGCTTATGCCCAAAACATCGATTCTCCTGTTCCTTGGATGCTGCCTAACCTGCTGCCCTTTTCCAGCAACACATTTTCAGCTCTGATCGCCAGCATCTGCAGTCCTCACTTTCTCCTCAGTTTATATGATATCAAGAAACAGTTGAAGGCACTGCAAATGCTGCGGGACCCAACAACATTCCAGTAAAAGTACCAAAGACTTGTGTTCCAGAACTAGTCTCACCCTCCCCAATCGGCTCCAATACAGCTACATCACTGGTAACTACCCAGCAATGTGTAAAACTGCCCAAATATAGACTCAAGCAAAACGTGTAGGACAAATCCAATCTAGCCAATTACCACACTGGTCTAATTTCAAACAAAGTGATGAACAGGGTCATTGACAGTGCTATCAAATGGAACTTGCGAAAGGAACAACCTGTTCACTGACGCTCAGCTTGGGTTCCCCTCTCAGATCTCATTACAGTCCTGGTCCAAGAGCTAAGCTCCAGAGATTAGACACAAAGTAACTGGGTTTGACATCAAGGCAGAACTCAACCAAGGAGCCCTGAGCAAATATAAGTCAATGGAAATAGAGGGCAACCTCCCTGCTGGTTCGAGTCATAGGAAGATGGCTGTTACGGGTCAACCATCTCAGTCCTAGAACATCATTGCAGGAGCTCCTCAGCATTGTGTCAGTACAGAACAAATACAAACCCTGAAAAGAAACATATGACAAATAATGCCCTTTTATAAAGATTTTCTTAATGACTTCACCAAACGAAATAAAAATCTCAAGGAGAGCAAACAGGTTCAAAACGAATAAATCATAAGGGAAGGGATGCTGAGATAAACAAGGGAAAGACTTGTGAGGCATGGAGAATCACGAGGAGTCAACTGATATTGGAATGATGTTATTAAATTGAAACAGGCCATTATAATCTACACTTTCAAAGAAGGCGATCAAATAGACACAGGCAACTGCAGTTGAGTTTCACCCCATTAAAAAAAATGCATACAATTAGTCGAAATAAGCACATGGATCAACAATAGTCCAGTTAATTGCAATCAACACATATTTGCAAAGGAACGACCTTGGCTGTCTGATAACTTCAAATGTTGAGAATGTGATAAACGAAATGGATTGAAAGAAACATTATGATGGTGTGTTGTATATGGACTTTCAAACAGTTTTAAACACAATAGCATGCAAAAGATTATTACAAAGGAACCTCGATTATCTGGCATTCGATTAACCGAATTTCAGATTATCTGAAGAAGATTGCAAGGTCCCAATGCTTGGTTAACTATATTATTTGGCATTTGAATAACGGAACGAAATACTCCCCACCCATGTCCTTCGGACAATCAAGTTTCCTCTGTTATTATGTTCAAGGCTATAGGGAACCAAAATAAAAATCTGTAAATGGATAAGAATGGTAATTATTTGATTATGTACAAGCTATTCTTTATCATTACCAATAACCCATGAAGAGTACATTACACAGAGGTGTTAAGAGAAATCAGGAGGTGGAAACCTAGCCATTACAAAGCTAAAGGCACAGACAATAATTATTGCAACCTTCTGCCAGACCAACTGAGATCAGCCAACTCACCAGAGCCCCAGGATCACAGCCTGGGACTTTTCTTATCTGCATAAATTTGCTAATCCCTGAATAAAAATCACTGACCATTCAGAAATGCAATTTTCACATTTTACTTCAAGGCGGAACGTGCATTTACCTCTCTTTTGCTTAAAAATTAAAGATGAATTACATTAAGAGTTGAACCAAACAATACATAATTAGCAGGTTATGTCAAAAGTATTACCTTAATCACACAAAATTGTGTTTGTCTGACAACAAAGTATATAGTATGTTGCACTAAACACAAAAAAGCAATGCAAAACCCCAGGCGATTATCTGGGAAAAGGGGTTGAATCCCACAACAATTGATGGTGAAATTTGAATTCAACAAAATTCTATTAAAAAGGTGGTTGAACTGATGATGGTGTAACCTTTATTAACTATTGTTTAAAAAAAAACACTTTGTTCATAAGCATCCTTTAGGTAAGGAAACCTGACATTATTTTCTGGTCTAATTTACATGTAACTCCAATTGCACAGCAAAGTGGTTGAAGTGCAACTGGGGATGAACGAAAAACGTCAGCCTTGCCAGTGACATTCAAATTCATGAATGAGAAAAACATAACATAGTAATCTACTTCAAAATATGTTTTCCACCATTTATATTAACTGCAATGGCATAGTGAGATTTGTCCAGTATTAAGGAGTTATGTACAGTAATGCTACACTATATATACATAAATGAAAACTGTCAACGTTATCCAGGTCCCATCTTAGAATTCCTTGTCACAGCTCTAGAATTCCTTGTAGATATAATTTGTTGTTACAAAGCATTAGAGAGTTACACAAAAAACTGTTGAGTCTTTGTTACACAGCTAAATTAATTCAAAATAATTAAAATGGCAACTGACAATTATGAACATTATAATAAAACTTCTACTTCTCATATAGACTAAAATCAGCAAGATGCTGATATTCAAGTGGAGCTTTTGTAATTGACTCTAATGGCAACAATGAACTGTTAGTGCCATATGCCTACCAGATAGCTGCCTGTGGTAAGCATAAAATGACAAGAACTGTATTCTCATCTCTATTAATACAGGTTCTACATGGAAAACTTCATTTTAAAAGTTGACGAGGTAATGACTATATACTACAACCTGCTTTGAATAACTTTTAAAAAGCAGATGCACCTCGACAAAATACAGCAAGTCACATGTCAAGACTTCTTAAAAGTGTACTGGATGTTGGCTACCTCCAAATCACAAGTGCAGACAATCCAGTCAACAAGTTTTAAGGGAGGTTGGCTCTTGTTGATGTTTGCTCCTCAGTACTGCACTTGAATTTCATGGAGCCACAAGCTTGAAAAAGAGCTGTCGTTCCCTACACAATTGCTTACTAGGATAAATCCTAAATTAGAATCTAGTAGCATCAGTAGTTTAAGATAAACATAGTCAATTTATGAGCATACAGACGTGACCCAGGTAGTTTGGTTAATCCAGCCGTAAATGGACTACCGACAATTTGATTACTGCAAGTGATTTTGGGAGTGGGTATGAGGAGATTCAAGAAAAAAGAATTACACAAGCTTCCACCTCAAGAAATGATCAAGATATTTATCAGAAGAGAATTATATATTGAGCCAAGGTCCCTCTCTTCCTGTCTCTCACTTTCACTCCTACCAACCCTCCCCTGAACTTTACATCAATACTTAGCCAAAAACAAAGCAAGGTTCCATCAACAGGACATTTCAAACCCCTAACATTTATCACCTAGAAGTTCAAGGGTAGCAGATACAATGACAGGATTTTCACCTCTAAGTTACACACCATCCTGACCTGGAACTATCTCTCCATTCCTTCACAGTCATGGGGTCAAAATCCTTGAAGTCCTTAATAGCACTGTGGGTGTACCTGCACCACATGGACTGCAGTGGTTCCAGAAAGCAAGTCACCACTATCTTCTAGACAGCAATTGAGAATAGGGAACAGATTCTGGCCTAATTTATGCCACCCACATTCAGGAAAAAAAAGAAACACAAGGTGGGGGGGGGGAATCCAAGATAGCACTGATCCAGTAAGATTGTGTTGCAGAGCTCCACACTGCATCGCAGGCGCGACAAAGTCCTGGCCCGTCCGACCCGGACCACTGCGATTTCCTGGGACTCTAGAAAGGTTGTGGAGTCAGAGAACAACTTAGCTTGGTTTGGTGTCGTACAGGGATGCCGAAGAAGGGAGGGCAAGCATTCAAGCCGGACCCATGACCCAGCCTGCAAAATCTTTGGACTCTATTTCTTACTAGGCCCTAGTGAAGGAGCTCGGTGAGATGTTGGGGAAACAGATAGAGAAGAAGCTGGCCCCGAACTCTATCATGCTGCAGAAGCATGAATATCAGCTGGGAGACCTGGAGAAAAGGATGGATGAGGTAAAACACAGAGTCAAAGTGGTGGAAGCTGATACCAGTTCCTCCAAGGATAGGATCCAGGCTCTGGAGATGCAGGTCTGCAATTTGCTTGACCAGGTGGATGACCTCGAGAATAGAGGCAGGAGAACAAAATATTCGGATTGTCGGTCTGCCGGAGGGTAAGGAAGGTGAGCGGTCAGCGGAATTTATTGAGGACTGGTTGCTGAAATTCCTTAACTGGCTGGAATGGGAAGCTTGAAGATTGAGACGGCTCAATGGGTCACGGCGCAGAGGTCAGGTCTGGACCAGCGTCTTCGTCCAATCTTGGTGCAGTTTCATCACCAAGTGGATCTGTACATCTCTTTGACATGTCAGAGAAGGCAAGAGACGTTGTGGACAAATTAACTTAATCTGAACAATTTAGTTTGTACAAATAGTAGTGTTGTTTGGGTATGTCTCTACATTTAAAAAAAAAGATGAAATCTGGTCAGGGCTTTCTTTTCCTATTTTTGTTTCTTCTTGACAATAATCTGGTTGGAATGTGTACTTTCAATCTCTAAATTAAGTTATACCAAAGGATGGGTGGGGTACTTACCTTTGTTCCCAAAATCTCTTCGTTCACATTGCTATTCCATGGTGTATTTTCTTTCTTTGCTGCTTGTGTTTGCGGTGCGGCTCTAGCTAGGAGAAGAGAAAATGGTTGGGATGGCGAGATTCCTACTTACAGTTTATGCCCGGTTCAGGTATTTAAATGCCCAGGATGCAGTATTGGCAGCAGGATGGGAAGTTGGGTTTGTGTTGTGTAGATGCCCCTTTGGGCAGGAGTGAGTTCCCCTTTTCAGCGCCATTGGTGCTTTATATGTTGGCTCGTTTTTTTGGTTTTTGTTGGATATAATCTTTGATAGCTTTGTAGGTTTGTTAACCCTAGTGGTTTCAGTTTATTTGGTTTTAATGTTCAATGGATCTTGCGACACTAAGGCTCAGATGTATAATTCGCGTTCCTCCTCTCTGCAATCTAAATGTTACAGCAGAAAGTTATGGCTAATGAATTGATTAAATAGTGTATGTGGAACATCAAGGGGAGTCACTATCCAACTAAGAGGAAAAAGGTGGATATTGCTTTGTTACAGGAGACACACTTGGATGATAGGGTGTAGTAGAATGGCTTTGATTGGTTTTCTTTTATCTTTTAATACCAGATGCAGGGGAGTGGCTATATTGATTAGGAGGAATCTCCCATTTAAGTTACTAGAGTGTGTTAAAGACACACATGGGAGGTTTGTACTCCTTGAAGCCCTGATAAAACAGGAAGAATATGGTGTTTTAAATGTTTATTGCCCTCCACCCATCCCCTCTAATTTCTGGTAGATGCGTTCTCTAAATTGATCAGTCTCGAGTCCCGGCATATCATTACAGGGGGAGATTTTAATTATCTCATGGATCCCGCAGTAGACACATTGTCCAAAGGCCACCCAATACCCTCTGTACAAACTAAACAATTAGTGGACCTGTGTGTGGAGTTAGGGTTGGTGGACATATGGAGGTGTCACCACCCTACAGGCAGGGATTTTACCTTTTTTTCCCAACCCATACAGATGTCACACCAGGATTGATTTTTTTTTCAGACCACCGTGGCAACCCTGGACTTGGTGGCATCTTGTACAATTGGTAATATTACCATCTGTGATCATGCTCCAGTGTACCTGTTGGTTAAAATTAAGGACGCTATAGTCGGCCGAGGCATTGGCAAGTGGATCCCTTCGTCCTTAAGGATAATAAGTGTGTGGAGTACTTCTCTAAGGTAATTAGGGCATTCCTAAATTTTGCAAAATTAATCTTGTATCCCGAGAAGGTGCCAAACGAGCTGATGCATTAAAACAGGCGAGGCACCGAAACTGCTGGGTTTGGCAAAAAAATTAAGACATCATCCGCATACAACAAAATCTTATTTAATTTTAACCCCACTTCTGGAGCCAATATATTGGGATCCCTATGACTGGCCTCCGCCAATGGTTCAATGTAAAAAGCAGTGGCGAAAGAAGACAGCCCCTGCCAGCTGCCTCTAAAAATGTTAAAATTGCTTGAGCATACCCCATTAGTGATGACCACAGCAAGGGGATTACTGTAGGCGCGGTCAGTAGCCCATCCGTCCTTTGGGAAACTGCCAAAGCCTATGTCAGGGGGTTAGTTATTGCCAACTCTGCCAGTAGGAAGTGGCAGAAGGGTGAGCAGCAGCATCCCCTCGAAGCACAGTTGAAGGCAACCCAGAAGGTTTACTTTGACAGGCCTTCGTTGGCCAAGCTACATAGTATTACAGCACTGCGGTCTGCAGTGAACTCCGTGCTCACAATGACAGCAAAGAAGGAACTTATTTACGCAAAACAAAAGGTTATATGAGGATGGTGACAAGCCGGGCAAGCATATCTCAAAAAGGAGCACCCCTAAAGCCATTACATCGATTAGGGAAGGGTCTGGGAAACTAACGTGATTCCAAAAAGGTTAATGCGGCATTTCAGAGATTTTACTCTGAATTATACCAATTTGAGGATTGTGAGGAGGGGCGGACCAAGATGGAGCCCTTTTTCAAAGATCTGGAGCTCTAGGATATGACCCCTGAACAAGAGTCTTTTTCAATGCCCCCTTATCAGAGAAAGAGACACAGAAGGCTGTGAAGCAGCTTCAGAGTGGAAAGAAGCCCAGTCTTGATGGACTCCCCAATGAATTCTCTCAGGAATTTATAAGCATATTGTCAGGCCCAATGCTTAACATGTTCAATGACTCATACAGTCATGACTGTCTCCCACCATCTCCAAGCGGGGCCAATATTTTGCTTATACTTAAGAAAAAGGAAGGTCTCAGAGGACTGTGTTTCTTACAGGCCCATTTCACTCTTAACTGTTGACTTCAAAATCCTCTCGAAGACTCTTGCTTGAAGGTTTGAGACTGTGTTACCTTCTATTGTTAAAGAGGGCCAGACGGGCTTCATAAAGGGCCGCAGATCCTTCAATAATGTTAGAAGGCTACTTAATGTAATTCAAGCGTGTCAACAACAGTTAGTACAGGGATTGGTGATTTCTCGAAATGTAGAGAAGGCATTTGACCCAGTTGAGTGCCCGTACCTTTTTTTAATATGCTCAAGACTGGTTTGGCTTGTCCAAAGCCTTTATAAGATGGATAAAGGTTCTCTACAGTAACCCTCTCACTGCAGTCATCACTAACGGGTATGATCAAGCAATTTTAACATTTTTAGAGGCAGCTGGCAGGGCTGTCTCCTTTCGCCACTGCTTTTTACATTGGTGATTGAACCATTGGAGGAGGCCAGTCATAGGGATCCCAATGTATCGGCTCCAGAAGTGGGGTCAAAATTATCTAAGATTTTGTTGTACGTGATAATGTCTTCATGTTTTTGCCAAACCCAGCAGTTACAATGCCATCAGCTCATTTGGCACCTTCTCAGGATACAAGATTAATTTTACAAATTCAGGGGCTATGCCTACGGATGGTCTTACAAAGGTGCTAGGTCTTGAGGGGGAATCTTGATTCCCATTTAAGTGGTCACAGGAGGGTTTTATGTTGTTTAAAGCTAATTCATCAAAACCAAACAGGACCTTCAAAGATGGGAGGCACTTCCGGTCTCATGGTTGGGTCGGATAGCACTTGTTAAGATGCATATTCTCCCCTGTTGTTTGTTGTACCCTATACAGACACTCCCCCAATTTTCGATAAGCAAACGTTCAGAGACTGAACGGCTGGTTCAGCTCCGATTTGGCATTGTAAGCGATCCCCTAATAAATTAACTAAACTGCAATTGCCTCACAGACAAGGGGGAGTGGATCTCCCAGACATTAAAAACTATGAACTAAGCTCACTTTTATCTTATGAGAGTGATTGGGTTTGTGGGGACTCTCTTTCAATCTGGTTAGATATCAAAACCTCTCAGGCAAAGTGCCCCCTTACTAGCTGACTGTTTTTGGACAAAATGAGGACAGTTAAGGAATATTGCCATAACCCAATAGTTACCAATACTGTTAAAGCACGGAGGGGAATTCGGCAGAGGGGAGGCAATATTGGCAAAACGTATTTTCTTACACCTATAGTGGGTATGCTGAGTTTTCAGCCGGGGCTGATGGATTCAGGATTCAAACATCGGGCAGCTCGAGGTGTGTCTTGCATGGGTGATTTATTTGAGGGAGGCACAATACTGTCGTTTGATCAGTTAGCATGAAAATATGAGCTATCTAGCTCATATTTCTAGCTCATACCTCTTTCGTTTCTTTCAATTTATGGATTTTATTCAAAAACAACTACACTTTTGACTGACCTCTACAAATCTGAGAGAGGAGGGTGCTCGATGCTAAGAGTACACTTTGTCAGTATTTTATATCAATTGAGGAACGGCCCCTCAGATGAATTTGATCGGTTTTGCAGGGAGTGGGAGAGAGTGCTAAGCTTCGAGGTCTCCTCAGAGGCATGGGAAGATATTTGGGAAAATGCAAGAAAGATAGAAATTTGCAATAGGGCCCATGCTTTACAGTTGAAGATTCTCCACAGGGTCCACTTGACTCTGGCGCATTTGTCAAAATTTAAACTTCAACATGCCCCAAGTGCAAAGTTGGTACAGGCACTCTTACCCATTGTCTCTGGCCCCGTGGCAAGCTTCAAACAGCGCTGAGGCAGGTGCAATGGAGAGGATTTTGGGTGTAAGGGTGGAGAAGGACCTGATCTCTCTTCGTCTTGGCCTGCCCAGTGTATTCCCAGTAGATGCGCATAAAGAACTTTTCAACATCCTCACTTCTGCGCAAGGAAAAATATCTTGTTAGGTCAGGTGTTTGAAAGCCTCCCGGGCTGGTCGGGTTGGCGTAGAATTGTTATGGAGCATATTCCCTTGGATTTTCTTACAAGTACGGTACACCTCAAAACTGAGAATTTCTCGAAGACACGGCAGCCCTTTTTGGACTAGCTGGACACAGATTTGTCTGCCACATTAATAAGGGCTTTTATATAGCTGGAACGATTGTGCTTTATGAGTCCAATATCGAGAGAGGGCGTACTATGAATGTACGAATAGGTGAAAATTAATGCTCTTGATACTCGAGGTTGTTTGGGTGATACAGTGGCTGCAGGCTCAGAAGCTCATTGAAGGTTGAAAGAAGCAACCAAGGTTGAAAACGATCTGGTTCAGCTTCATGTAGCTGGTAGGGAAAGGATGATGTCAGCGATGAAATTTCTGCTCATCCAATAGATGTCAATATCAAAGAGTGTGGCAAATTAGAGAAAGTGAAAAGCCAAATGAGGTCGCAATGACATGCAACTGGGCCGCAGTAGAATATACGTGGCACATAATAGGGCAATCCATTTGCACACATCAAAACTTTCCAAATACAATCAACTAATCTTTTTTTTCCCCTGCCACTGGATCAAGGATAAATGTTTGTCTGCTCCCATCCAAATTGTTTTGTCAGAAATTGTTTAACAACTAAAATGTCAAATAGGGAGCTCAGTCTTAGCTGCTAACAATACAACACACTCAGTACTGTACTTGGGTCTCTAGATTGTGGTCTGAACTTTGATTCAGAAGCAACATGGCTGGCAGCGAACTGAAACAGAACTGTGCCTTCATATGTTGTTTAAAACACAGGACACTGGTTTTCATACCTTTTGCTAATGGTTTTTTTTTAAAAAAAATCAGTTTACTAGTCCATGGATTCTTATAATGTTGAAAATCATACTGAATAAACAGCACATCCTTAACCTTACCAATTCAGACTGGGCCACAAAACAAGCATTTAGGCCTTTTCTACCAGTTACTAAACCTATCTGCATATGTTGTCATATTTGTGGATATGCTGTGGTTAAGGACTATACACAAAAAACTGAGTCAACAGATATGGGGTTAACTTCCAGCTACACATCCTGGGTAGATTCTGCAGTTGAAATAAATCTATAAATCTAATATTAACTTATACAGCAATTTAAAATTTAGTACCATTTGACAACTGTTCTGGAATGGAGCCAGATCTACGGTCCTGATCAAAAACAACTTACTGACAAGACAACAGGCCAGGCTCACATCAACTGTCACAACAATCTTTGGCATGGACTGAGTAGTTACACAATTTCTTCAGTCCTTCTCATAAGCTCAGTTGTCTTTTCTCTCAGATATACACAGAAATTGGCTGTTAAGTATTTGCCCACCCTCTCTGCAGTTCAGCTTCCTTTCTTAAGTAGCTGATAAAGCAAAATGAAAGAGGCAGGCACACTAGAAAACAATTAAACTTTAGGCCTCAAGTAATCTCAATGGTTCACCAGGTGTTTATGGAGATCAAACACGTAGTGCACATTTAAGCTGTAGATGCACAAAGACACAAATAGCTCAACAGTTCAAAGCGTGTTCTTTCATAATACTGTGAGGTTTAAAATAGTCAGCATATACATTAGCATTTGAAGTTCCACATGATTTTCTTAGCATTCCCATGACCACCTTAAAATATTTTTGACTTGCTCAAAGGTTTAACTGCCAAAGGTATAGTAGGGCTAAAGAAATAACTCACAAGTAAAGATTTCTCTTTCAGCAACTGAAAGATCTTCAGGATTTCCTTGTCAATTTAACCGTCTCAAACTATTTAGATTCTTGCTAGCAACTTTAAACATGAGTGATAATAGATCAACATAATATCAGTCACATTACATTGAGGGTCCAGTTTCATCTCCCTCCCATACAGGAGTTTCATCTCAGTAGCAGTGGCCAAAAGTGTGACAACAAGCAGAGAGTGCACAAATTCAATTTTTCATTTGGAGCATAGAAAGATTAAGAGATTTTAGCCAAAAGCAACTGAGTAAGAATCTTCCCACAGTCAAATCTAAACTGGGGTGCTTCATTCAATTCAGGTGATGGCAATGTTTTGCTTAGAATGGACAATACCAGCGTAATACAGTAAGTCAGTCTGACAGACGTTCAGACAGACAATTAAGAAAGAGAGGCTTTTAGGTTTTATGAAAACTTTCCACAGATCATTATTCCTAAACAGAATACTATCAAGTTTTTTTTTGTTTTCTACATCAAGCAAGTTTAAAAGAGACATCCTTTTGCTAAAATTATTCCATTGAGGTTGGTAAGATAGACCTTCTTAGGTATTTCTTATCTACTTTGCAGATCAAAAACGTTACACCAATCCAGCTGAATCCATTCCAGCTCATTCTAACCATGTCAAAATATAATCAAAATGTCCTTTTACAGATCTTGCAAAGGACCAGCAAGTTTCACTTTTCAAGACTTTCTTTGCATCAGAGTACAGCAACAAAATCAGTTACAGTATGAAAGAGAAATTCTACTGAAACTCTTCAGGGAACATAAGTTCTGGAGGTCTAATGGGATCTGACGAAATTCATTTCACCACAATTAAGCTGTAAACAGAAAAAGATCATTTGGAAACAAAAATCATTTGCTTAAATTTCCTGTTTTTTTAATGTTCTTTTCAACAATAACTGTTCCAAAAACAAACATTAACAAAATAATAATCAAGCTCATGTTTTAAAATATGATCAGTACCTGTTTAAGACATTCAGTTTGCTTATAACCGGTTTGTAAAACTATAACCAATTAACAAAACATGACAATTCCACAGAATCATTGCTCAATATCTGTACCTACAAATAACGCTCATAGAATCACAGGAATAGTAGACCATTCAGCCCATCAGGTCTAATACACCATTGGTGGCTCATTGAACACTTCAATGCCTGTCACTCCAGACCTCCCTCAATCCTACATATGCAAATGTTTTCCATTCTATTTCCCATCTTCTAGGCTTTACTTAAGCACACCACCTCACCTTATCTTCTGTGGTCATCATGGCTCTGTGCACTGTACTGCAAGTTGCTCATCTTGAACCCCATTTTCAGAGCATTTTTTTTTCTTCAAAACCTTCCTCTTTGACATACCTTTAAGTTGCTTCTCTCAAATGTTTCTCATTTTTGCTGAGCATCTAAACCATCTTTCTCAGGACATTCGCTGTATTAAAAAGCTGACACATTCAGTGATTATTGAAGAATAAAAACTGTGTGGAAAATTCCAAAATTACAACGTGTTTGGATTTTCAGTTCTTCCTCCACATATAAAGTGATTGCTGGGATGAGAAAAAGTGCTGATCTCAAATCAAATACAACAGAATACAGGCATGCAGCAGAAATGTATTTGTTTTACACAATACGCTAGAGAACTGTGGACTGCATTACCAGAGTGAGTGAGTGACTGGAACACAGTACCTGCCAACATTTAAGAACATGAACAGATGAGATATGCCAACAGGATGGACATACGGAATTAGGATAGACAACATAGCCCAAGTAGGCTAAAACAACTTGCTTCCATGTTTCAAATTCTAATACTAATGCCTGTCATTTTGCTTTGCACAGATGATTTACTCTCTCTCCCCTATTTAATATCTGAATAAATGCCAGAAAATAAAATAAAATCAGCAAGATTTTTGAGAAGGAAAGCATGCACAGAAATTAAGCTCACACTTGACATATAAATTTCCTCTCTGCAATATGCATTTCTGCTCTTGGTGTTTCCCCTTTTCCATACAATTGTCCTTGAAATTCGATATTATTTATTCTTTCACAGGATTTGATTTCATTGGTTGGCCCAATTTCCCTCAACTTCTCCAACCACAGTTTCCCTCATGAATCAGATGGGTTTTTACAGCAATGGTTGGAAGTAACCATTATTGAGACATCACTGAGCTCTTCTTAACAGAATTTATTTCCCCAGGAGCTGTCATGGTGATATTTGAACGTTATGTCTCCAGAGCATTTGCCTGATGCACTACACCATCACCTCAAACGAAATCTGGGAACAAGCAAGTATAGATATATACATGAAGATCTCATAGCAAAGTAATTTGCAAAGCATGCTACATTTTTACTATGTTATGCATGGAATTTCTCATTCTTATTCACGTCACAAATATTCCCTCCACTAATTACTTGCCTCAGACACACTGACTACCAGGTCCTTCTTACTTCACACGGCAAGTACCATGCCCAGAGGTGGGGATAGCATTAGGGATAGCTGAACTGGACTAGGCATACAGAGTTAAAACTCACCAACACCAAGTTATAGTCCAACAGGTTTAATTGGAAGCACTAGCTTTCAGAGTGCTGCTCCTTTTTAACTTTGTACACCAACACTGGCATCTCCAAATCATGGACTAGGCATATAATTGCTGAGGTAAAAATATTGACTGCAGATGCTGGAAACCAGATTCTGGATCAATGGTGCTGGAAAAGCACAGCAATTCAGGCAGCATCGAGGAGCTTCAGCAAAATCGACGTTTCGGGCAAAAGCCCTTCATTCCTGATGAAGGGCTTTTGCCCGAAACGTCGATTTTGCTGAAGTTCCTCGATGCTGCCTGAATTGCTGTGCTTTTCCAGCACCATTGATCCAGAATATAATTGCTGTGGTTACAAAAGCAGATCAGAGGCTGAAAACTCTATAGCAAATAACCCACCTCCTGATTTCCCCAAAGGATACCCACAATCTACAATGCACAAGCCAGAAATGTGATGGATTACTCCCCGCTTGCCTGGATGAGCGCAGCTCGAACAACAATCAAAAAGCTTGACAACATCCAGGATAAAGCAACCCATTTGATTAGCATCACATCCATAACTATTCACTGCCTTCAGCACCATTCAATGGAAGCAAGGTGTATCATCTACAAGAAATTCACCAAGACTCCTTCAATAGTAATTTCCAAACACACAATCACTACCATCTAGGACAAGAGCAGCAGATAGATTGGAACACCTACACCTCCAAGTTCCCCTCCAAGCGACTCACCATCCTGACTTGGAAATATATCTCCAATGTTTCAGTGTCATTTGGTAAAAATCCCTTTCCCTCCACACAGCACAGCAAGTACATTTGCAATATATACCAAATGAACTGATGGTACAAGGACGCAAACTGGTCAAAGGCAACTATTGGGGAAAATAAATACTGGTCCATTCAGAAAAGGCGACATGCTTTCAATGAATTAAAAAAAGATTCTGAATGCTACCAATGCATGAAAATAATTCAACACAAAACAGCTTCCTGGAAGAGAATGTTATAAAAAGAGGTTAACCTGTTAATCTCACTTCCATGAAAGGTGTGTTTCAAAAAATGTTTGTCACCTTGCTGCTTCCATTTTCAGACCTATTTGTGGTCCAAAGGAGATTAACTTAATAGCAGTTCCTGATATTTAGCTAATATTGAGAACTCTTTAAACACCCTATGCTAAAGTGAAAGTACACACTGATCCTTTAAAGAAAATATAATGTTTCAGTACTGGATAACTACCTACAGTAAATATTGATACATGCTCCAAACCAGGGGCAAACTGAGCTCAAGACAATACAAGAGGCTTTCATTAGGACTCATATACATATATAACTAATTAAGTATTAAATGTGAAACGAACATAACCATGTTTAAAATTCTTATTTGTACCCTCTCTATTTAACATCTCCATCATTGAAGCCAACAGAGCAGTGGGAAAATGAGAGGAGGGAAATGGGGCGGTTGAGAGAAAAATAGCCATCCAGATCCAGGGCTGCCTGCCTGCAGGAGACTAAAATTATAATCACACTGCAAAAATCTGCATCCCTCACCCACCCGCCCAAACACACACATTATCCCACTGACGCTCCCATCCTTATTTTACATCCTTCATTATCAGGTTTTTGGATATCTTCACCAGGCATTAACCTAGATTAGGGATCCCACCTACCACACCGCCTGGTAACAGTTAGCTGTTTAATTTTACTACCTGCAAATCCGTCTTGAGCCACTTTGAGTCGAATCGAGCCTGTGCTGTTAGGCAGAAACACTGGACAGGCATCTTCCCAGCTCAGATCTGTGCAGGATGTTCAGCGGCAGGAGAAAAGGGAGGAAAACACCCGCATTATCCTCGATGGATCTGCCGAGGGGAGCAAGTCACTGCTGCACAAGGCTCGGGCCTGCCTCCGCTGCTGATTTAACAAGGGACAGTCTGCTCCTCCATAACGTTTAAGCCCGTTTTCTGCCTCTTTCCCTCCCCCTTCTCTCCGTAATCCGTCTCCTCCCCAGTCCGTGCACCCTCACACAGCAACTCTGACCGCCGGAAGTGGAGATCAACCAAACCTGGAAGCGGCGGCCATTAGCAACGGCGCGCTGACGTCACCGAGTGACGGGGCTGGCAGCCAATCGAACGTGGGACATGCCCATCAACCTCCGTCAGCCAATCGGAGTGAGGGGCTTTCGGCGAGCTTCTGGGTGGGTCATGTGACTGGTGTTTGCTCGAAGGTGAGGAGGATGAAGAATTTCCGAAAGGGTACGGGTTCTGCTTGTTCGTTTAGTTCTTTTACCTCTTAAGATTAGAATCTCTACAGTATGAAGACAGGCCCTTTGGCCAAACAGTCCACGCCGACCCTCCGGAGAGTAACCCACCCAGATCCTTTTCCCTCTGACTAATGGGCAATTTATCATGGCCAATTCACTTGACCTGCACATCTTGGGGGGGGGGGAATTGGAGCACCCGCAGAAAACCCACACAGACGCGGGGAGAATGTGCAAACTCCACGCAGACAGTCACCCGAGGTTGGAATTGAACCAGGGTCCCTGGCACTGGGAGGCAGCAGTGCTAACCACTGTGCCACCTAAGATGGGCATCATGTTGGGGTTTCTGAGCACTCTGAGGCACACAACCTCAGTGTGGATATTTTTACAGCAAGGAAAAGAGGCTCTTGAAGTCATAAAGCATGGAAATAGACCCTTTTATATGGCCTAACTCTTTGATACTGACCAGATATCCTAACCTAATCTAATCCCATTTGCCAGCACTTGGCCCATATATGTCTAAACCCTTCCTATTTATATACTCAGAGTTGTATTTTAAATGCTGCAATTGTACCAGTCTCTACCACTTCCTTTGGCAGCTCATTCTATACAAGTACCATTGTGTGAAAAAGTTGTCCTTCAGGTCCATTTAAAATCTTTCCCCTCACCTTCAACCTGTACCCTCTAGTTTTGGACTCCCCTAGCTTGGAGAAAATACTTGAGCGATTCACCTTATCTATGATGTGGCAGTACTGGTGTTAGACTGGGTTGGACAAAGTAAAAAAATTCAACACCAGGTTATAGTCCAACAGGTGTATTTGAAAACATTAGCTTTCAGAATGTTGCTCCATCAGATGGAAGGAGCAATGTTGTGAAAGCTAGTGTTTTTAAATAAATCTGGTGGATCATAACCTGGTGTTGTGATTTTTCACCTCAACTGTGCCTCATGATTTTATAAACTTTTATGAGGTTATCCCTCAGCTTCCTTTGCACAAGGGAAAAAATTCCCAGCCTATCCAACCTCCCTTTATAACTCAAACCCTCCATTCTCGGTAACATCCTTGTAAAATTTTTTTTTGCAACCTTTCCAATTTAATAACCACCTTACTATAGCAAGGTGACTGGAATTACTCACAGTATTCCAAATGTAGCCTTACCAATGTCTTATACATATGTCACATGATGTACTAACTCCTGTATTCTATGCCCTGACCAAAGAAGGTCCTTCAGCCCTTCAAGGAACTATCTGTTTTAATCCCAATGAGAGTGAATGAATGGCAACACATTTCCAAGTCAGAATAGTGAATGACTTGGAGGGGAGCATGCAGGTCATAATCTGTTTTCTAGCATTTGGCCTGTAACTTTACATACTATGGCACTTCAAATCTTCATTTAAACAGTTCTGAAGGTATCTTGCACCATTTCAGGCAGTGAGTTTGAGATGCACCACTGTCAGGCTGAGTATTTATTTTCCTCAAACCTCTGCTCCTGACCTTAAAATGGTGCCCCTGCTTATTGACCCCTTGGGCAGAAGTGTCTCCCTATCTATGCTCCTCAGAATTTTGTGCACCTCAATCCGATCCACTCCCTCCTCCACCCATACTGAGTAGCAGCAGTGTGTACTATATGCAAGATGCACTGCAGAAATTGACCAAAACTCCTTTGAAACCTACAACCACTTCCATCAATAAGGAAAAGAGCAGCAGATAATGGAAAGACCATGACTTGCAAGTTCCCTTCCAAGTCATTAATTATTCTGATTTGGAAATGTGTTGCCATTCCTTCACTTCCAGGTTAAAGTCTTGGAATTCCTTGCCTAAAGGCATTGTCGGTCAACGCACAGTACAGGGACTGCAGCGGTTCCAGAAAACAACTCAGCCCTACGTTCTCAAGGGCAACAAGAGACGAGCAATTAATGCTGGTCAGGAGGAAGGATGTGAATCATTTGTGCACTTTTCTCTGTCTCTGACCTGTTCTTGTAGCCACGGTATTTATATGTCTAGT
>NW_025212095.1:0-997 GCF_004010195.1 Chiloscyllium plagiosum
ATTTACACATATCAAAAAGAGAGCTCCATCACCCCTCAGTAGGAAAACTACCATGAACCACGACCCTCTGGTTTCTCTCCATAAACCAATACTTTGCTGCACTCAACAGATGACCCTCCGATTCAATGAGTCTCAATTTTGTTCACCAATTCTTGACGTGGTATGTTGTCAAAAGCATTCTGAAAACTCATGCAGACAACACCCTTTCATGTACATTATCAAAACAAGTCAGTTTACTCAAACAGAATCCTGTTTTCAAATCTGCCTCCTCAATTAACTCAAACTCTCCAAGTCTCTGTAAATTTTTATCCTTGATTATTCTTTCTAAAACATTACCACTGATTGGCCCTATTGGTACCCTGAATGCTCTGCCCCCCTTGAAGAGGGCATCATATTTACCCCTCTATAATCCTGTGGGACCTCCCCTACTCTCAGAGAGGTTTATGACAAAGCCTTTGACCATCTTCACCCGCACTTGCCTTATCTACCGAGGTTGCAGATGCCCTATCCATTCTCAAGCACCGCCCCTGGCCATTCTCTTTTCAATAGAAAGATGGAAATTAGGAGTAGGTCATTCGGCCCTTTGAGCCGGTTCTGTCATTCAATATGATCATGACTGATGCTTTATCTCAAAGAACGAAGAACAGTACAGCACAGGTTCAGACCCATCTCAATGCCACATTCCCATTCTCTTCCCATACATCTAGATGCCTTTAATACCGGTATCCCCCACTATCCAAAAGTAGAGCGTTCCAATGAAACCTTTCGTAAGCTGAAATGGCGGAAAGCAAAAAAGCATTAATTTATATGGGAAAAATTTTGCCTGTGTTTTATAATATATTTTTATTAAGAAAAATAGATTTTTAAATATTACAACAAATACAAAATAATGCAAGTCAAAACAGTACAAAAATAGTACAAAACTAAACCCAAATAATAAAAGAAATTCCCCAACCCACCCTCCTATACGAATGTATAAACATATATAGAGAAGTAT
>NW_025212095.1:5225-21640 GCF_004010195.1 Chiloscyllium plagiosum
TCCATCTAAGGTGATCCGAAGCACTGCCGGATATCTCAGGGAGTACTGAATCCCAAGCTCCTTCAATCTTCTCTTGACACCATCATACGATTTTCGTTTCTGGATCACCGTCGCTGAAAAGTCCTGAAAAAACATGATCTTAGACCCCTTGTAAATTAGGGCGTTTGGATCCTTCCCCTGGAGTCTGGAAGCCTCCATGACTCTCTCCTTATCCCGGTAATGATGGAACCGCATCAGGAAAGGATGAGGGCGTTGACCCAGACCCGACCTCCGTGCTGCGACCCGGTGAGACCTCTCTCTCTTCAATCCTCTCATGCCAGTCTCCAAGTCAAGGAATTTCAGAAGCCAATCTTCAACAAATTCCGCAGGCTGCTCACCTTCCTTACCCTCAGGCAGACCGATGATCCGAATGTTTTTTCTCCTGCCCATGTGTTCCAAGATCATCCACTTGGTCACTCAAATTACGAACCTGCGTCTTCAGGGCTTGGATCTCTTCCTTGAATGAACTGGCATCAGCTTCCACCACTGTGACCCTGTGCTCCACCTCATCCATCCTCTTCTCCAGGTCTCCCAGCTGCTGCTCATGCTTCTGCAGCATGAGAGAGACTGGAGCCAGCTTCTCTTCAATCTGTTTCCCCAACATCTCGCGAGATTTCGAGAGCTGGTTCACCAGGTCCTGGAGAGTAGCTGCTGCAGGCTGAGCTGCAGGCCCGGCCTCAGATGCTCCTCCTCCCTTTTTAGGCATTTCTGGACAGCTGAAAATACAGGTCAGTCAATTTTTAAATGTTTCTTGGGGCTCCACAATCTTTCCAACACCCCAAGAAATCCTGATGACCTGGGTTGGACAGGTTAAAGGACCGTCCTGCTCCTGCTGCAATGCTGGATACTGGTATGTTTGTCACTCTGGTTCTATAGTCTGGATACTGGTATGTTTGTCACTCTGGTTCTATAGTCTGGATACTGGTATGTTTGTCACTCTGGTTCTATAGTCTGGATACTGGTATGTTTGTACTCTGGTTCTATAGTCTGGATACTGGTATGTTTGTACTCTGGTTCTATAGTCTGGATACTGGTATGTTTGTACTCTGGTTCTATAGTCTGGATACTGGTATGTTTGTACTCTGGTTCTATAGTCTGGATACTGGTATGTTTGTACTCTGGTTCTATAGTCTGGATACTGGTATGTTTGTACTCTGGTTCTATAGTCTGGATACTGGTATGTTTGTACTCTGGTTCTATAGTCTGGATACTGGTATGTTTGTCACTCTGGTTCTATAGTCTGGATACTGGTATGTTTGTCACTCTGGTTCTATAGTCTGGATACTGGTATGTTTGTCACTCTGGTTCTATAGTCTGGATACTGGTATGTTTGTACTCTGGTTCTATAGTCTGGATACTGGTATGTTTGTCACTCTGGTTCTATAGTCTGGATACTGGTATGTTTGTCACTCTGGTTCTATAGTCTGGATACTGGTATGTTTGTCACTCTGGTTCTATAGTCTGGATACTGGTATGTTTGTCACTCTGGTTCTATAGTCTGGATACTGGTATGTTTGTCACTCTGGTTCTATAGTCTGGATACTGGTATGTTTGTCACTCTGGTTCTATAGTCTGGATACTGGTATGTTTGTACTCTGGTTCTATAGTCTGGATACTGGTATGTTTGTCACTCTGGTTCTATAGTCTGGATACTGGTATGTTTGTCACTCTGGTTCTATAGTCTGGATACTGGTATGTTTGTCACTCTGGTTCTATAGTCTGGATACTGGTATGTTTGTCACTCTGGTTCTATAGTCTGGATACTGGTATGTTTGTCACTCTGGTTCTATAGTCTGGATACTGGTATGTTTGTCACTCTGGTTCTATAGTCTGGATACTGGTATGTTTGTACTCTGGTTCTATAGTCTGGATACTGGTATGTTTGTACTCTGGTTCTATAGTCTGGATACTGGTATGTTTGTACTCTGGTTCTATAGTCTGGATACTGGTATGTTTGTACTCTGGTTCTATAGTCTGGATACTGGTATGTTTGTACTCTGGTTCTATAGTCTGGATACTGGTATGTTTGTACTCTGGTTCTATAGTCTGGATACTGGTATGTTTGTACTCTGGTTCTATAGTCTGGATACTGGTATGTTTGTCACTCTGGTTCTATAGTCTGGATACTGGTATGTTTGTCACTCTGGTTCTATAGTCTGGATACTGGTATGTTTGTCACTCTGGTTCTATAGTCTGGATACTGGTATGTTTGTACTCTGGTTCTATAGTCTGGATACTGGTATGTTTGTCACTCTGGTTCTATAGTCTGGATACTGGTATGTTTGTCACTCTGGTTCTATAGTCTGGATACTGGTATGTTTGTCACTCTGGTTCTATAGTCTGGATACTGGTATGTTTGTCACTCTGGTTCTATAGTCTGGATACTGGTATGTTTGTCACTCTGGTTCTATAGTCTGGATACTGGTATGTTTGTCACTCTGGTTCTATAGTCTGGATACTGGTATGTTTGTACTCTGGTTCTATAGTCTGGATACTGGTATGTTTGTCACTCTGGTTCTATAGTCTGGATACTGGTATGTTTGTCACTCTGGTTCTATAGTCTGGATACTGGTATGTTTGTCACTCTGGTTCTATAGTCTGGATACTGGTATGTTTGTCACTCTGGTTCTATAGTCTGGATACTGGTATGTTTGTCACTCTGGTTCTATAGTCTGGATACTGGTATGTTTGTCACTCTGGTTCTATAGTCTGGATACTGGTATGTTTGTACTCTGGTTCTATAGTCTGGATACTGGTATGTTTGTACTCTGGTTCTATAGTCTGGATACTGGTATGTTTGTACTCTGGTTCTATAGTCTGGATACTGGTATGTTTGTACTCTGGTTCTATAGTCTGGATACTGGTATGTTTGTACTCTGGTTCTATAGTCTGGATACTGGTATGTTTGTACTCTGGTTCTATAGTCTGGATACTGGTATGTTTGTACTCTGGTTCTATAGTCTGGATACTGGTATGTTTGTCACTCTGGTTCTATAGTCTGGATACTGGTATGTTTGTCACTCTGGTTCTATAGTCTGGATACTGGTATGTTTGTCACTCTGGTTCTATAGTCTGGATACTGGTATGTTTGTACTCTGGTTCTATAGTCTGGATACTGGTATGTTTGTCACTCTGGTTCTATAGTCTGGATACTGGTATGTTTGTCACTCTGGTTCTATAGTCTGGATACTGGTATGTTTGTCACTCTGGTTCTATAGTCTGGATACTGGTATGTTTGTCACTCTGGTTCTATAGTCTGGATACTGGTATGTTTGTCACTCTGGTTCTATAGTCTGGATACTGGTATGTTTGTCACTCTGGTTCTATAGTCTGGATACTGGTATGTTTGTACTCTGGTTCTATAGTCTGGATACTGGTATGTTTGTCACTCTGGTTCTATAGTCTGGATACTGGTATGTTTGTCACTCTGGTTCTATAGTCTGGATACTGGTATGTTTGTCACTCTGGTTCTATAGTCTGGATACTGGTATGTTTGTCACTCTGGTTCTATAGTCTGGATACTGGTATGTTTGTCACTCTGGTTCTATAGTCTGGATACTGGTATGTTTGTCACTCTGGTTCTATAGTCTGGATACTGGTATGTTTGTACTCTGGTTCTATAGTCTGGATACTGGTATGTTTGTACTCTGGTTCTATAGTCTGGATACTGGTATGTTTGTACTCTGGTTCTATAGTCTGGATACTGGTATGTTTGTACTCTGGTTCTATAGTCTGGATACTGGTATGTTTGTACTCTGGTTCTATAGTCTGGATACTGGTATGTTTGTACTCTGGTTCTATAGTCTGGATACTGGTATGTTTGTACTCTGGTTCTATAGTCTGGATACTGGTATGTTTGTCACTCTGGTTCTATAGTCTGGATACTGGTATGTTTGTCACTCTGGTTCTATAGTCTGGATACTGGTATGTTTGTCACTCTGGTTCTATAGTCTGGATACTGGTATGTTTGTACTCTGGTTCTATAGTCTGGATACTGGTATGTTTGTCACTCTGGTTCTATAGTCTGGATACTGGTATGTTTGTCACTCTGGTTCTATAGTCTGGATACTGGTATGTTTGTCACTCTGGTTCTATAGTCTGGATACTGGTATGTTTGTCACTCTGGTTCTATAGTCTGGATACTGGTATGTTTGTCACTCTGGTTCTATAGTCTGGATACTGGTATGTTTGTCACTCTGGTTCTATAGTCTGGATACTGGTATGTTTGTACTCTGGTTCTATAGTCTGGATACTGGTATGTTTGTCACTCTGGTTCTATAGTCTGGATACTGGTATGTTTGTCACTCTGGTTCTATAGTCTGGATACTGGTATGTTTGTCACTCTGGTTCTATAGTCTGGATACTGGTATGTTTGTCACTCTGGTTCTATAGTCTGGATACTGGTATGTTTGTCACTCTGGTTCTATAGTCTGGATACTGGTATGTTTGTCACTCTGGTTCTATAGTCTGGATACTGGTATGTTTGTACTCTGGTTCTATAGTCTGGATACTGGTATGTTTGTACTCTGGTTCTATAGTCTGGATACTGGTATGTTTGTACTCTGGTTCTATAGTCTGGATACTGGTATGTTTGTACTCTGGTTCTATAGTCTGGATACTGGTATGTTTGTACTCTGGTTCTATAGTCTGGATACTGGTATGTTTGTACTCTGGTTCTATAGTCTGGATACTGGTATGTTTGTACTCTGGTTCTATAGTCTGGATACTGGTATGTTTGTCACTCTGGTTCTATAGTCTGGATACTGGTATGTTTGTCACTCTGGTTCTATAGTCTGGATACTGGTATGTTTGTCACTCTGGTTCTATAGTCTGGATACTGGTATGTTTGTACTCTGGTTCTATAGTCTGGATACTGGTATGTTTGTCACTCTGGTTCTATAGTCTGGATACTGGTATGTTTGTCACTCTGGTTCTATAGTCTGGATACTGGTATGTTTGTCACTCTGGTTCTATAGTCTGGATACTGGTATGTTTGTCACTCTGGTTCTATAGTCTGGATACTGGTATGTTTGTCACTCTGGTTCTATAGTCTGGATACTGGTATGTTTGTCACTCTGGTTCTATAGTCTGGATACTGGTATGTTTGTACTCTGGTTCTATAGTCTGGATACTGGTATGTTTGTCACTCTGGTTCTATAGTCTGGATACTGGTATGTTTGTCACTCTGGTTCTATAGTCTGGATACTGGTATGTTTGTCACTCTGGTTCTATAGTCTGGATACTGGTATGTTTGTCACTCTGGTTCTATAGTCTGGATACTGGTATGTTTGTCACTCTGGTTCTATAGTCTGGATACTGGTATGTTTGTCACTCTGGTTCTATAGTCTGGATACTGGTATGTTTGTACTCTGGTTCTATAGTCTGGATACTGGTATGTTTGTACTCTGGTTCTATAGTCTGGATACTGGTATGTTTGTACTCTGGTTCTATAGTCTGGATACTGGTATGTTTGTACTCTGGTTCTATAGTCTGGATACTGGTATGTTTGTACTCTGGTTCTATAGTCTGGATACTGGTATGTTTGTACTCTGGTTCTATAGTCTGGATACTGGTATGTTTGTACTCTGGTTCTATAGTCTGGATACTGGTATGTTTGTCACTCTGGTTCTATAGTCTGGATACTGGTATGTTTGTCACTCTGGTTCTATAGTCTGGATACTGGTATGTTTGTCACTCTGGTTCTATAGTCTGGATACTGGTATGTTTGTACTCTGGTTCTATAGTCTGGATACTGGTATGTTTGTCACTCTGGTTCTATAGTCTGGATACTGGTATGTTTGTCACTCTGGTTCTATAGTCTGGATACTGGTATGTTTGTCACTCTGGTTCTATAGTCTGGATACTGGTATGTTTGTCACTCTGGTTCTATAGTCTGGATACTGGTATGTTTGTCACTCTGGTTCTATAGTCTGGATACTGGTATGTTTGTCACTCTGGTTCTATAGTCTGGATACTGGTATGTTTGTACTCTGGTTCTATAGTCTGGATACTGGTATGTTTGTCACTCTGGTTCTATAGTCTGGATACTGGTATGTTTGTCACTCTGGTTCTATAGTCTGGATACTGGTATGTTTGTCACTCTGGTTCTATAGTCTGGATACTGGTATGTTTGTCACTCTGGTTCTATAGTCTGGATACTGGTATGTTTGTCACTCTGGTTCTATAGTCTGGATACTGGTATGTTTGTCACTCTGGTTCTATAGTCTGGATACTGGTATGTTTGTACTCTGGTTCTATAGTCTGGATACTGGTATGTTTGTACTCTGGTTCTATAGTCTGGATACTGGTATGTTTGTACTCTGGTTCTATAGTCTGGATACTGGTATGTTTGTACTCTGGTTCTATAGTCTGGATACTGGTATGTTTGTACTCTGGTTCTATAGTCTGGATACTGGTATGTTTGTACTCTGGTTCTATAGTCTGGATACTGGTATGTTTGTACTCTGGTTCTATAGTCTGGATACTGGTATGTTTGTCACTCTGGTTCTATAGTCTGGATACTGGTATGTTTGTCACTCTGGTTCTATAGTCTGGATACTGGTATGTTTGTCACTCTGGTTCTATAGTCTGGATACTGGTATGTTTGTACTCTGGTTCTATAGTCTGGATACTGGTATGTTTGTCACTCTGGTTCTATAGTCTGGATACTGGTATGTTTGTCACTCTGGTTCTATAGTCTGGATACTGGTATGTTTGTCACTCTGGTTCTATAGTCTGGATACTGGTATGTTTGTCACTCTGGTTCTATAGTCTGGATACTGGTATGTTTGTCACTCTGGTTCTATAGTCTGGATACTGGTATGTTTGTCACTCTGGTTCTATAGTCTGGATACTGGTATGTTTGTACTCTGGTTCTATAGTCTGGATACTGGTATGTTTGTCACTCTGGTTCTATAGTCTGGATACTGGTATGTTTGTCACTCTGGTTCTATAGTCTGGATACTGGTATGTTTGTCACTCTGGTTCTATAGTCTGGATACTGGTATGTTTGTCACTCTGGTTCTATAGTCTGGATACTGGTATGTTTGTCACTCTGGTTCTATAGTCTGGATACTGGTATGTTTGTCACTCTGGTTCTATAGTCTGGATACTGGTATGTTTGTACTCTGGTTCTATAGTCTGGATACTGGTATGTTTGTACTCTGGTTCTATAGTCTGGATACTGGTATGTTTGTACTCTGGTTCTATAGTCTGGATACTGGTATGTTTGTACTCTGGTTCTATAGTCTGGATACTGGTATGTTTGTACTCTGGTTCTATAGTCTGGATACTGGTATGTTTGTACTCTGGTTCTATAGTCTGGATACTGGTATGTTTGTACTCTGGTTCTATAGTCTGGATACTGGTATGTTTGTCACTCTGGTTCTATAGTCTGGATACTGGTATGTTTGTCACTCTGGTTCTATAGTCTGGATACTGGTATGTTTGTCACTCTGGTTCTATAGTCTGGATACTGGTATGTTTGTACTCTGGTTCTATAGTCTGGATACTGGTATGTTTGTCACTCTGGTTCTATAGTCTGGATACTGGTATGTTTGTCACTCTGGTTCTATAGTCTGGATACTGGTATGTTTGTCACTCTGGTTCTATAGTCTGGATACTGGTATGTTTGTCACTCTGGTTCTATAGTCTGGATACTGGTATGTTTGTCACTCTGGTTCTATAGTCTGGATACTGGTATGTTTGTCACTCTGGTTCTATAGTCTGGATACTGGTATGTTTGTACTCTGGTTCTATAGTCTGGATACTGGTATGTTTGTCACTCTGGTTCTATAGTCTGGATACTGGTATGTTTGTCACTCTGGTTCTATAGTCTGGATACTGGTATGTTTGTCACTCTGGTTCTATAGTCTGGATACTGGTATGTTTGTCACTCTGGTTCTATAGTCTGGATACTGGTATGTTTGTCACTCTGGTTCTATAGTCTGGATACTGGTATGTTTGTCACTCTGGTTCTATAGTCTGGATACTGGTATGTTTGTACTCTGGTTCTATAGTCTGGATACTGGTATGTTTGTACTCTGGTTCTATAGTCTGGATACTGGTATGTTTGTACTCTGGTTCTATAGTCTGGATACTGGTATGTTTGTACTCTGGTTCTATAGTCTGGATACTGGTATGTTTGTACTCTGGTTCTATAGTCTGGATACTGGTATGTTTGTACTCTGGTTCTATAGTCTGGATACTGGTATGTTTGTACTCTGGTTCTATAGTCTGGATACTGGTATGTTTGTCACTCTGGTTCTATAGTCTGGATACTGGTATGTTTGTCACTCTGGTTCTATAGTCTGGATACTGGTATGTTTGTCACTCTGGTTCTATAGTCTGGATACTGGTATGTTTGTACTCTGGTTCTATAGTCTGGATACTGGTATGTTTGTCACTCTGGTTCTATAGTCTGGATACTGGTATGTTTGTCACTCTGGTTCTATAGTCTGGATACTGGTATGTTTGTCACTCTGGTTCTATAGTCTGGATACTGGTATGTTTGTCACTCTGGTTCTGTAGTCTGGATACTGGTATGTTTGTCACTCTGGTTCTGTAGTCTGGATACTGGTATGTTTGTCACTCTGGTTCTATAGTCTGGATACTGGTATGTTTGTACTCTGGTTCTATAGTCTGGATACTGGTATGTTTGTCACTCTGGTTCTATAGTCTGGATACTGGTATGTTTGTCACTCTGGTTCTATAGTCTGGATACTGGTATGTTTGTCACTCTGGTTCTATAGTCTGGATACTGGTATGTTTGTCACTCTGGTTCTATAGTCTGGATACTGGTATGTTTGTCACTCTGGTTCTATAGTCTGGATACTGGTATGTTTGTCACTCTGGTTCTATAGTCTGGATACTGGTATGTTTGTACTCTGGTTCTATAGTCTGGATACTGGTATGTTTGTACTCTGGTTCTATAGTCTGGATACTGGTATGTTTGTACTCTGGTTCTATAGTCTGGATACTGGTATGTTTGTACTCTGGTTCTATAGTCTGGATACTGGTATGTTTGTACTCTGGTTCTATAGTCTGGATACTGGTATGTTTGTACTCTGGTTCTATAGTCTGGATACTGGTATGTTTGTACTCTGGTTCTATAGTCTGGATACTGGTATGTTTGTCACTCTGGTTCTGTAGTCTGGATACTGGTATGTTTGTCACTCTGGTTCTGTAGTCTGGATACTGGTATGTTTGTCACTCTGGTTCTGTAGTCTGGATACTGGTATGTTTGTCACTCTGGTTCTGTAGTCTGGATACTGGTATGTTTGTCACTCTGGTTCTGTAGTCTGGATACTGGTATGTTTGTCACTCTGGTTCTGTAGTCTGGATACTGGTATGTTTGTCACTCTGGTTCTGTAGTCTGGATACTGGTATGTTTGTCACTCTGGTTCTATAGTCTGGATACTGGTATGTTTGTCACTCTGGTTCTATAGTCTGGATACTGGTATGTTTGTCACTCTGGTTCTATAGTCTGGATACTGGTATGTTTGTCACTCTGGTTCTATAGTCTGGATACTGGTATGTTTGTCACTCTGGTTCTATAGTCTGGATACTGGTATGTTTGTCACTCTGGTTCTATAGTCTGGATACTGGTATGTTTGTCACTCTGGTTCTATAGTCTGGATACTGGTATGTTTGTCACTCTGGTTCTGTAGTCTGGATACTGGTATGTTTGTCACTCTGGTTCTGTAGTCTGGATACTGGTATGTTTGTCACTCTGGTTCTGTAGTCTGGATACTGGTATGTTTGTCACTCTGGTTCTGTAGTCTGGATACTGGTATGTTTGTCACTCTGGTTCTGTAGTCTGGATACTGGTATGTTTGTCACTCTGGTTCTGTAGTCTGGATACTGGTATGTTTGTCACTCTGGTTCTGTAGTCTGGATACTGGTATGTTTGTCACTCTGGTTCTATAGTCTGGATACTGGTATGTTTGTCACTCTGGTTCTATAGTCTGGATACTGGTATGTTTGTACTCTGGTTCTATAGTCTGGATACTGGTATGTTTGTCACTCTGGTTCTATAGTCTGGATACTGGTATGTTTGTCACTCTGGTTCTATAGTCTGGATACTGGTATGTTTGTCACTCTGGTTCTATAGTCTGGATACTGGTATGTTTGTCACTCTGGTTCTATAGTCTGGATACTGGTATGTTTGTCACTCTGGTTCTATAGTCTGGATACTGGTATGTTTGTCACTCTGGTTCTATAGTCTGGATACTGGTATGTTTGTACTCTGGTTCTATAGTCTGGATACTGGTATGTTTGTACTCTGGTTCTATAGTCTGGATACTGGTATGTTTGTACTCTGGTTCTATAGTCTGGATACTGGTATGTTTGTACTCTGGTTCTATAGTCTGGATACTGGTATGTTTGTACTCTGGTTCTATAGTCTGGATACTGGTATGTTTGTACTCTGGTTCTATAGTCTGGATACTGGTATGTTTGTACTCTGGTTCTATAGTCTGGATACTGGTATGTTTGTACTCTGGTTCTATAGTCTGGATACTGGTATGTTTGTCACTCTGGTTCTATAGTCTGGGTACTGGTATGTTTGTCACTCTGGTTCTATAGTCTGGGTACTGGTATGTTTGTCACTCTGGTTCTATAGTCTGGGTACTGGTATGTTTGTCACTCTGGTTCTATAGTCTGGGTACTGGTATGTTTGTCACTCTGGTTCTATAGTCTGGGTACTGGTATGTTTGTCACTCTGGTTCTATAGTCTGGGTACTGGTATGTTTGTCACTCTGGTTCTATAGTCTGGGTACTGGTATGTTTGTCACTCTGGTTCTATAGTCTGGATACTGGTATGTTTGTCACTCTGGTTCTATAGTCTGGATACTGGTATGTTTGTACTCTGGTTCTATAGTCTGGATACTGGTATGTTTGTCACTCTGGTTCTATAGTCTGGATACTGGTATGTTTGTACTCTGGTTCTATGGTCTGGATACTGGTATGTTTGTCACTCTGGTTCTGTTGTGCGTACTTGCATCTGGTCTGGATGTTGTGTTTGTGCTTTCCGTACTGACTCCATGTCTACATACCTGTCTTTGTGCGTGAGTGTATTTCTCTGCCTATGCATTACTTCATGTCTCTGTTAGTCTGTGTATTTTCCCTTTGCATGTCACTTTATGTAGTCCTGTGTGTATGTGCTAGTCTGTTTCTATGTCTATATATTGGTCTCTGTCTCAGTCCATTTCCATGTGAGTATGAGTCTACTTTTTATATGTGTATTACTGTGACTGTGTCAGTCTTTTTCATTGTATTGTGCCTATTTTTCATGACTGTCATGCAGTTACTACATCTGTGCATTGCTGTCTGTATCTGGAAGTCTGTTCTGTGTCTGCATATATTATTCTATTTGGGTATTCTTCTCTGCACCTATACTGTGTGTGCCTGTAGGCTTTTTCATCTTTCCTTGAATTATTTTTGTGTGTGTAAGACTGTCTGTTGACTGTGCTTTCTGTGTGTTTTCTTCTTTCAGTAGCTTCGTATTGTTCTGTGCATGATTAAGTGAGTTCTTATCGCTATTAATTATTATTTCCATCCTTCCACTCTGTTGTTCTGTGGTATTGCTGTTTTTGTGTCTGTCTATCTTTGTATTATTTTTATATGCCAGTCTGCCTGTACATTGATAACCGAATGGGGCCATCTGTTCCCATTTAATGTATTTTTTGTGTATTCCTTGTGTTTCTACTCTGTGCTTTACCATTTTTATATCCTTGCCCTGTGAGTGTCTTAGTATATTCCTAATTCTGTGCAGTATTCTATGTGTGTGTGTGTGTGTAAAATACTGGATGCTTGCATCTGTCTATTCTGTTGTTGTGTATAAATCTGTTTTTCCATCTGTGTATTCCTCTATTTATGTTGATCATTTCTTATGCCTGCATATTGTTCTGTTGTGTCAGTCTGTTTCTTTTTTATGTGTATTGTGTGCATCTGTGTTTTTCTTTGGGTGTGCTTCCATATGGATGTGTTGTTCTGTGTGTGTGTGTCAGACAGTCTAATTCAAGATTAGTGTATTGTAATGCATTGTGTCAGTGTACCAGCCTGGTTGTAGGTCTATGTGCTTATCTGTGGCCATGGGGTGGCTCAGTGGTTAGCACTGCTGCCTCAAAGCACTAGGGACCCAGATTTGATTGCAGCCTCGGGTGACTGTCTGTGTGGAGTTTGCATATTCTCCCCGTGTCTGCATGAGTTTCCTCCAGATGTTCTGGTTTCCTCCCACAATCCAAAGATGTGTAGGTTAGGTGGATCAGTCATAGGAAATGTAGAGTAATATGGTAGGGGAATGGGTGTGGGTGGAATACTCTTTGGAGGGTTTAAGTGGACTTGTTGGACCGACTGGCCTTTTCCCCCACTGTTGGGATTCTATGACTTCTATATTAGTCTTTTCTGCATCTATATATTTTTCTATATATCTGACAGTCTTCTTTTAATATCTCAATGCGTTCTTCTGAATCTGTCAGTCTATCCCATATTGCTATGATGCTTTTTGTGTGTATTTGTTTCTGTCTCTGGGTTTTGTCCAACGTATGTGTTATTTTTCTGTTCTTGTGTCTGTATACTGCTGTGTATCTGTGTCAGTCTGATTTGATAACTGTCTGTTGTTCTGCGTGAATATTAACTTCTTTCTATGTCTGCTTTGCTCTGCATATGTCCAATATCTGCACTGATTTGACGCATTTCTAATATTGCTGACTAGGCCAGCATTTGTTGCCCATCCTGAATTGCCCTTCATTTGAATGGTTTGCTCGGTAATTTCAGAAGAGAATGAAGACCCAACCCCATTGCTGTGGTCTGGAGTCACATGTAGGCCAAACTAGTTCCTTCCCTGAAAGACAATTAGGGGACCAGAAGGGTCTTTACAGCCAGTGATAGTTGTCATGGTCACAATTATTAATGCTGGCTTTGCATTCCAGATTTTATTTGTTTTAAATTACATTGGCTGCTGTGCTGGGATGCAAAACTATGTTGTTAGTCTGTATGTATATTTGCGTGTGTTTACATATTTGGCTAGTCTAGTTCAGTTTCTGGTCACTGGTAATCCCCAGGATGTTTGTAGTGAGTGTTTCAGTCAATGGCGATGGTTAGATTCTCTGTTATTGGTGATGGTCATTGACCAGTGGTACAAACGTTGCTTGACACTTGTCAGCCCAAGCCTGGGTTTTGTCCAGATCTTGCTGCACATTGACATTGACTGCTTGCGTGTCTGAGGAGTTGAGAATGGTGCTGAACATTGTGAAATGATTGGCAAATGTTCGCACTTTCTGTCCTTATGATGGAGGGAACATCTTTGACGTTGTTGAAGATATTTGCATTTAGGATTCTACCCCTAGGAAGTCCGACATAGATGTCCTGCAAGTTTTCGTTGTTTTGTGTGTATATCTGTCTAATTTTTGTTTTTTTCCCTCGGTATTTGTTTGTGTACCAGTTCCTGGGGTAGTGCATCATATCGTGTGCTTTGGAGCCTCTTTAATATCTGTATTTTTCAGTGTATTGGTCAATGTTCCTCTATTGTCTGTGTTTGTCTGTGTCTGGGTACCATTCGCTGTGCATGCATCATTCTGTTTCAATGTCTGCACATTTTCCATTTTTATTTTTCTATTCTTGTGCATCTATTGCTCATTGTTTGTGTCTGTTGTTTGTATGCCTTGTGTGTGTCTCGGTTATTATGCATGTGGTGTCTATGTATTGTTCTGTTCTCAAGGTATTCGGCATGTGTCAGTCAATTCCTCCGAATGTTTATTGTGCTTTTTGCATTGGTCTGTTTTTCTATCTGCATGTTGTTTCTGTGACAGTCCATTTCTGTGTCTGTTTGTTGAAGTCTGTTCTTATGCCTTTAGTTCTACATCTTTTAATATTGAGTGTGTTTCTGTGTCATTCTGGTCCGGTTCTCTGTGTTTGTCTTTACATTGTCTTGTCAGTTTAAATGCCCTTGTACTGTTCAGCCTGTGACCTTGCATTGCTCTTTTTCTGTTAGTTTCTTTCCATGTTTGTATGTTTTTCTATGTGTCAGTGTCAATCTGTTTCAGAGCCTGTGTATTATGTGTGTGTTTGCAGGTTTGATCCTTCATCATCAGTCTGATTGTGTCTTTGTACTGATCCATGTCTGCTTCTATTGTTGAGTGTGCCTCTGTGTGTCCCTCTGTCTCTATTTTTATGTATTATTCCCTGTATATACTGCCGTGTCTGTCATTTTGTGAGTTGCTCACTGTGTGTCTGTCTGCCATTGTTTAAGTGTATATCATTTTGTTTCGCTCCCTTGGTATTCTTGTCTGGTTTTTTTTAATGTTTGTGTGTCTGTCTCTTTGCTGTGAGGTAGATGTATGTGTGTGTCTGTACAGTATTTTTCTCTATCAAACTATTCCTACTGTTCTCTGTAACAAAAACTGAAGTTGCTGGAAAAGCTCAGCAGATCTGGCAGCATCTGTGCAGAGAAATCAGAGTTAACATTTCAGGTCTGGTGACTCTTACTCAGAACTTCTGTTTTTGTTTCTGATTTACAGCATCTGCAGTTTTTTTGGCTTTTATCTACTGCTCTCGGTGTTTGTCAATCTGCTGTCTGTGCGCATTGTGCTTTTGCAAGTCCATCTATTTCAATAAATAAAAGCAAATTACTGCGGATGCTGGATTCTGAAACCAAAAGAGAAAATGCTGGAAAATTTCAGCAGGTCTGGCAGCTTCGACAAAGGGTCAGTTAGACTCAAAACGTCAGCTGTTTTCTCTCCTTACAGATGCTGCCAGACCTGCTGAGATTTTCCAGCATTTTCTCTTTTGCCATCTATTTTATTGCCTGTGATGTCTCTATTTGCACCTGTGTATTGGTTTGAGTGTGTGTGTGTGTTGTTCTGCTTTCAAGTGATTCTGTGTCAGTCTGATCTTGCCTGTGTATTGTTCTGTTTGAATGCCAGTCAGTTCCAATGTTTGTATATTGCTTTGTGTGACTGTGTGTATGAATGTGTGTCTGTTCCAATTCTTGCATTACATTGTGAATGTGTCTTTCTGTATCTTGTGCAGTGTGTATCTATATATGTTTGTGTAGTGGTGAGAGAGATATCTAGTTTTTCCTGTGTCCACAATGCACTGTGAATATATCTTTGTCACTGTATTGTACTTTGTAGCCGAAATTTTCATTCCCAGGAAATGGGCGACACCACATTTCAAACATTATGGATAGTTTTTGTCTCCTTATTTCAGGGAGCATATAAGTGGAGTGGAGGAGTTTCGGAAGAGGTTTATTAGATTGATATCTGGAATGAGTGAGTTGTCTTATGAAGAATGTTTGAACAGGCTGGCCATGACTTGGAGATGCCGGTGTTGGACTGGGGCGTACAAAGTTAAAAATCAGACAATCACCTGATGAAGGAGCTCCGAAAGCTAGTGTGCTTCCAATTAAACCTGTTGGACTATAACCTGGTGTTGTGTGATTTTTAGCTTTGAACAGGCTGGGCTTGTTTTCACTGGAGTTTAGAAGAGGGAGAGGTGACGACTGAATTGTATAAAACTCTGAATGGTCGTGTTGAAGGCGTTCTCTTGTGAGTCACTGTAAAAGTAGAAGACACCTTTTTAAACTTAGGATACATCCTTTCCAGACAGAGATGTGGAGGCTTTTTTCTCTCAGGGAGTTGTATGACTTTGGAGGTAATTTTCGGAGAAAGCAAAGGCAGCAGGGTCATTGAATATTTTGAAGGGGGAGGGAGATAAACATTATTCAGCAATGGAATCAAAGGAGGTGGAAATGTGAATATCGGCACAGAAAAACATCAGCCATGATCTTACTGAATAGCACAGCAGGCCTGAGCAACCAAATGGCCCAAATCTGCTTTTAATTCCTATATACTTACGTATGAGCAAACCCTGTGTTCTCCCTCCCTTTCCCTGATCCACTGTGAACTTCACCCCTCTCTTCTTACCTGCTATGTATCTTTTCTCTCTCTAACTCTCTATGGTTCACTCACCATCTCTCGATGCCTCTCTCCTTAACCCATCATATCTCTCACTGCCTCTCTTTTACCCACCATGTCTCACACTCCCTCTCTCCTTTACCCATGGTGTCTCTCACTCCCCCTCTCCCTTAACCCTCCATGTCTCATATCTCTCACTGCCTCTCTTTTACCCACCATGTCTCACACTCCCTCTCTCCTTTACCCATGGTGTCTCTCACTCCCCCTCTCCCTTAACCCTCCATGTCTCTCATTCCTTCTCTCCTTTACCTACTGTGTCTCTCACTCCTTCTCTCCCTTCCCCTCCATGTGTCTTGCTCCCTCTCTGTTTTACCCACTGTCCCTCGCTCCCTCTCTCCCTTACCTATTGTGTCTCTCGCTTCTCTCTCTTACCCTCCATGTCTCTCACTCCCTCTCTCC
>NW_025212095.1:24019-25008 GCF_004010195.1 Chiloscyllium plagiosum
GAGGGATATGGGCCAGGTGCTGGCAGGTGGGACTAGATTGGGTTGGGATATCTGGTCAGCACGGACGAGTTGGACCGAAGGGTCTGTTTCCATGCTGTACATCTCTATGACTATGTTCACTATGTCTCCTGTTCCATCTCTCCCTTACCCACCGTGTCTCTTCCTCCTGCACCTGCCATGTCTCTCTCTGCTTATCCACCATGTCTCTCGCTCAATCCTTCCTCTACCTACTGTGTCACTTGTTTCGTCTCTCACTCTGTTTCTCCCCTAAACACTGTGTCGTTCTTTCACTTTGTCCTTTGCCCACTGTGTCTCTCCCTTCCTCTCTCTTGTGCTCCCTCACCCTTTTTTTCACTGTGTTGCTCACTCCCTAACCTTTATCCACTATTTCTCACTCCCTCTCTCCTTTACCCACAGTGTTTCTCTCACCTTCCCTCCCTTACCCACCATATCTCTCCCTCCCCCTTTCCCTTACAATTGTGTCTCTCGCTCCCTCTCTTCCTTACCCACTTTTTTTTTTCTCTTTCTCACCTGCAGGTGGCATCGAGTTGCTATCAGTGTGCAGAAGAAGAAGATCACTATGATTTTTGATTGCAAAAAAACTGTGACCAAACTCCTGCCCCGCAGTAACAAGCCCATCATTGACACCAAGGGGATTGTGGTGTTCGGAACCAGGATTTTAGATGAAGACGTGTTTGAGGTAAAATGCTTTTTTCTATTGTACGTTTCATACACAAAGCCTTTTCTAAGTAGAGTACAACTGTACACTGATATGAGGTTGGACTGCTAAAATCACAATTGTCACTTTACAGTTCACAAACGTTGACAGGGGGAAAGGCAACACCCTAGCGGTATTATCACTGGATTGTTAATCCAGAGACCCAGGTAATGTTCTTGGAACCTGGGTTCAAGTCCCACCATGGCAGATGATAGAAGTTAAATTCAATAATAAAAAGAAAATCTGGAATGAGAAGTGCTGTCTGGTTCAT
>NW_025212096.1:0-25009 GCF_004010195.1 Chiloscyllium plagiosum
ACACTGACCAATGGGTGGGACTCTAACACACTGGCCTGTGGGTGGGACTCTAAGACACTGGCCTGTGGGTGGGACAGAAACACTGCAATACGTGTTTTAACATACGTGTGGCAAATCTCTAAGCTGATGAGAACAAGCTGGACAAATGTAAAACTTGACTCACTGATTTCAGGGAATTGGGAGGCTGCTGTGCGCTCTGTTTTACAGAGGCCTGGCTCACTCCTGCCTTTCCCTGACTGTACCTTACCACCTGAAGGCCTCTCAACCCACCAGATGGGCTGCACCGTGTCCTCAGGCAAGGCACAGTCTGCCTTCTGGTCAACATCTTCTGGTGGTCAGACATGATAACTCTGGTGAGTCACTCTCCCTGGTCTTGGAATATCTAATGGTGACGTGCTGTCCCTATTAGCTGGTGTGGGTGTTCACCTCTGCCAACCTGACAGCAGTCTACATCCCACACCTTGTGGAAGTGAAGAGCACATTTGGTGTCGTATACACCGTGACTAACAGCCTTGAGACAGAATATCCCGAGATCTTGTTCACCATAGCCGGTGACATACCAACCTCAACAGTATGCTACCAAGACACCACCAACACGTCTGTTGTCCCATCCAACACCCAAACACCCTGGACCGTCATGACCCATCCATCAAAGACACCGACCACTCCATCCCCCATCTGCATTTCCGTAAATCAGATCACGGAACTGTGGTCCTTCTCCTGGCTTTCAAGCAGAAACAGAAGTGTGCGGATCCCGTACAGAGAGTCCAACATTGCTAGTTTGAGGTCACTGATGACTGCTTTGAGTCAGTGCACCGTTCCAAATTGAAGAAGTCAGCGGCCAACTGAAATGATTCTGCCACTACTGTCACAGACCTTCATCAGTAAGCGTGCGGAGGACTGCATGCCAAGGAAATTAATGCGACTGTTCCCCAACCAGAAACCATGAATGAACTGGAAGATCCACCCCCTACTGAAGTCTAAGTCTTAGCTGTCAAGTCAGGTGACCATACAGGAAATCTAGGTGTGAGCTTCGCAAAGCCATCAGGCATGCCAAGACACAATACCCAGACTAAACTAGAGTCCAAGACTAACTACACAAACACACGTTGATTGTAGTGAGTCGTACACAACATAGTGGGCTACAAAACAAAGTCAAACTAGAATCGCTGAAAACAATGCATCCCTCTCGGATAAGCTCAATGCATTCTATGCTCATTTGGAAAAGAAAGTCGGTGAGATGATGTCACTGCCCCAACAGACTCAGATACACCTGTGCGAAGGCGAGGACTGCAGATGCTGGAGATTAGAGTCAAGATGTGCTTTTCCAGCATCACTCTAATCTCAGGTGCCCATGTACCCACAATCACTACCACGGGGGGCAGATCGGCCTTCTCGAGGCTAAACCCACAGAAAGCAACTGGCCCAGATGGAATCCCTGGCCGTGAACTCAGATCCTGCTGAAACCAGCTGGTGGAGTATTTGCAGACATCTCTAACCTCTCCTTACTGTGATGTGAGGTTCCCACCTGCTTCAAGAAGACCAACGCCATCCCTTTACCAAAGAAACATCAGGGAACGTGCCTTAATGCCTACCGCCTGGTGGCTCTGACATACGTCATTATGAAGTGCTTCGGAAGGTTCATAATGGCACACAGGTATAAACAAGGGCTGCAAATGCTGGAAACCAGAGTCTAGATTAGAGTGGTGCTTGTCAGGCAGCATCCGAGGAGCAAGAAAATCGACGTTTCGGGCAAAAGCCATTCCTGATGAAGGTCTTTTGCCCGAAACATCGATTTTCCTGCTCCTTGGATGCTGCCTGACCTGCTGTACCTTTCCGGCACCACTCTAATCTTGAGTCTAATCTCCAGCATCTGCAGTACCCACTTCTGCCTGAGGTAGAGATAGTTGAGAGCTTCAAGTTCCTATGAGTAAATATCACCAACAATCTGTCCTGGTCCATCCACATCAACGTTACAGTCAATAAAACACATCAATGCCTCAACTTTTTCAGGAGGCTAAGGAAATTCAGTATGTCCACAATGACTCTTACCAATATTTATAAATGCCTCAGAGAAAACATCCTATCAGGATGCATCACAGCTTGGTATGGCAACTGTCTGCCCAAGGCTGCAAGAAAATTGTGAACACAGCCCAGTCCATCATGAAAACCAGCCTTCCATCCATTTGCTCCATTTACACTGCCCACTGCCTCAGGAAAGCAACCAACATCATCAAAGATCCCTTCCACCCCGGTTATACTCTCTTCCATCCTCTTCCATCGGGCAGAAGATATAAAAGCTTGAAATCACATACCAAAACATTCAAGGACAGTTTCTTCCTTGCTTCTATCAAGTCATAGAGACATACAGCATGGAAACAAATCCTTCAGTCTGACTAGTGGCGGCACAGTGGCTCAGTGGTTAGCACTACTGCCTTATAGCACCAGGGTCCTAGGTTCGATTCCAGCCTCAGTTGACTGTCTGTGTGGAGTTTTCTCTAGTTTCCTCCCACAGTACAAAGATGTGTAGGTCAGGTGAATTGGCCTGGCTAAATTTTCCATAGACAATAGGTGCAGGAGTAGGCCTTTGAGCCTGCCCCACCATTCATTATGATCATGGCTGATCATCCTCAATCAGTATCCTGTTCCTGCCTTATCTCCTTAACCCGTGATTCCACTTTCCTTGAGAGCTCTATCCAACTCTTTCTTAAATGTATCCAGAGACTGGGCCTCCACTGCCCTCTGGGGCAGAGCATTCCACACACCCACCACTCTCTGGGTGAAGAAGTTTCTCCTCATCTCTGTCCTAAATGGCTTACCCCGTATTTTTAAGCTGTGTCCTCTGGTTCGGCACTCACCCATCAGCGGAAACATGTTTCTTGCCTCCAGAGTGTCCAATCCTTTAATAATCTTATACGTCTCAATCAGATCCCCTCTCAGTCTTCTAAACTCAAGGGTATACAAGCCCAGTCGCTCCAATCTTTCAACATAAGATAGTCCCACCATTCCAGGAATTGACCTCGTGAACCTACGCTGCACTTCCTCAATAGCCAGAATGTCTTTCCTCAAATTCGGAGACCAGAACTGCACACACTATTCCAGGTGCGGTCTCACCAGGGGCCTGTACAACTGCAGAAGAACCTCTTTGCTTCTATACTCAATCCCTCTTGTTATGAAGGCCAGCATGCTATTAGCTTTCTTCACTACCTGCTGTACCTGCATGCTTGTCTTCATTGACTGGTGTACAAGAACACCCAGATCTCTTTGTACTGCCCCTTTACCTAACTTGACTCCATTTAGGTAGTAATCTGCCTTCCTGTTAGTGTTAGTTGCAGTAGTCAGAGGGAAATGGGTCTGGGTGGGTTACTCTTCGGAGGGTCGGTGTGAACTGGTTGGACTGAAGGGCCTGTTTCCACGCTGTAGGGAATCTAATCTAGTCCACAATGACCTTGTTCCCAACCTAAACTAGTCCCACATGCCTGAGTTTGGCCCATATCCCTCCAAACCTTTCCTATTCATGTACTTATCCAAATGTATTTTAAACATTGTAGCTGTACCCACATCCACCACTTCCTCTGGAAGTTCATTCCACACACCAATCACTCTCTGGGTACAAAAGTTGCCCCTCATGTCCTTTTTAAATATTTCTCCTCTCACCTTGAAAACATGCCCCCTCGTTTTGAACTCCCCCACCTTAGGGAAAATATCTTTGTTATTTACCTTATCTACGCTCCTCCTGATTTTATAAACCTTTACAAAGTCACCCCATAACTCACACTCCAATGTAAAAGGTCCCAGCCTATGCAGCCTCCCCTTATAACTAAAACCCTCCTTTTCTGGCAACATCCTGGTAAATCTTTCTGAACCCTCTGCAGCTTGATAATATCCCTCCTGTAACAGGGCGACCAGAACTGCACACGGTGCTCCAGAAGAGGCCTCACCAATGTGTCCAGCTTGTGAACAAAGATTGTAAATGGTTAAGGCCCCAGCTCCAATCAATCAGTCAAACATCTTTCCCAGGAGCTGACTCTACCTGATTACGGTTTTTAACTGTGCTTCCATCTTTAAAAATAGTTCCCGGCATTTTCCCCCCCGATAGATATCAGTCCAGCTGACCTGTATTTCCTGCTTTCTGTCTTCCTCCTTTCTTGAATAGTGAAGCCACATTTGTTATTTTCTAATCTGGTAGGACTTTTCCAGAATCTAGGACATTTTGCAAAATCAAAGCTAATGCATCTACTGTCTTTGCCAGCACTTTTCAGACTCAGGATCCTCCATATTCCCTGTTACTAAATCGTCAGCTAGATAAATGGCAACCTGGGGTAGACCTTGTAAAATGTTCTCCAACGTCCACTAAAAAAAATTGCACAGGCTGATGATACCCCAAAAAATTTTTATTTGTATTAATTGTAGCGTACATCTGGGAATCCTCATTTAACCACAATTGCAAGTACACCTGGCTCACGTCCAGCTTTGTGGAGTTCAGCCCCCCCCTTCCAGCTTTGTGTATAAGTCCTCTACACAAGGGATTGGATGTTTATCCAGCAGCAAAAAGCAGTTTACCATTTGTTTAACATCCCCACAAAGGTGAACCGACTCATGGGGATTCCCGATCAGTAACAACTGGTGCTGCTCATTCCACAAACTGGGCATTTTGACGATTCCTTTATTTTGCAGCCTCCTGATTTCTGCCTCTACTTTTGCCCGTAAGGCAAATGGCACTGGGTGGGCATGGCGGAATCATAGGATTGTTTCCTGGTCTTTTTGCAAGGTGACCTTGGCTCCTTTGGTACTCCTCAAACCAAAAAATGTTAGCCAATCAAGGTGAAGCTCTCTCAACCATCAGGCTTGGGTGCAAGTCTTTTACAACAATCAGTGGCAACTGAACCAGCTGCTCCTCATATGAGACCGAACTGAAGTTTAGATTAGATTAGATTCCCTACAGTTTGGAAACAGGCCCTTCGGCCCAACCAGTCCACACCGACCCTCCGAAGAGCAACCCACCCAGACCCATTCCCGTTCATTTACCCCTGCACCTAACACTACGGGCAATTTAGCATGGCCAGTTCACCTGACCTGCACATCTTTGGATTGTGAGAGGAAACCGGGAGCACTCGGAGGAAACCCACACAGACACGGGGAGAATGTGCAAACTCCACATAGACAGTTGCCCGAGGCGGGAATTGAGCCTGGGTCCCTAGCGTTGTTCCCTTAATCTGTAAAGGTTCCCCGGTATAGGGTCTCAGTCTAGCTGAAGACTTGCACAAACTTAAGGGTTGGAGCCCAGAACAAATTTTGTTAAAGACAAAATCACTAAGACTAAGTGCCGGTATTAAACTCCATTAGAACAGGATGACCATTTAACCAGATGTTTATTTTGATTGAAAGAAAAATTGCTGGAAAAGTTCAGTAGGTCTGACAGCATCTCTGGATAGAAATCAGAGTTAACATTTCATGTCGAATGACCCTTCCTGTTCTCTTCACAGATGCTGACAGACCTGCTGAGCTTTTCCAGCAATTTTTACTTCTGTTTCTGATTGACAGCATCCACAGCTCTTTCATTTTTTTTATTTTGATTGGTTCTGATTTGGATGTTGCTAAGCAATTTAACTGTTCCAAACCAGGTGTAGGCAGATTTTCCAGGGTGTGTGCACTCACCTGGATACTGGCCTATGAGTTCTCTCACTCAGTTTTGGTCTAGTGGGACTGTTTTGCTGTCTTAAGTCTGCATACCAGCAGCAACTACAATGGCTTGTTGGCCCAGATCCTGAAGAAAATTTTAACTGTTTGGCTGAGGCTTGGCTTGGTTTAGGAATTTTGTTGTTGGCTGACCCAGAGTCCCTCTGTTCAAGATATGTCCTGAGTGTCACTATGCAAATACTTCCATTCAAGTGGTGCTCCCCAAGCTCCGTCAGACTGGCGAGGGTGTCCGCTTCCTTCAGAATACCCTGCAACTCATGTACTCCACTTTCCAATGATAAAGCCAAATGTAGTGCCTGTTTGAAATCGACTTGGGCTTCAGCTAGTTGGCACTTTTGCATGATCACGTCATTAATCCCACATACCAAATGGTCTCTCTGCATCTCATTCAGGATTAAACCAAAATCTTAACCTAGTCAAAAATCCTGATACGGATTCCCCTGGTTTTTGAATTGCCAAGTAAAACCAAGTGTCTCAGATTTTGAGGAGGCATGGGATCATAATAATCCTCAACTAACTCCATCAACCCTTGAAAGGTTTTAGTATTTGGTGCCTCAGGGAAAGGGAGGATCCTAATAACCAAAAAAGCTGTGGCTCCATAAGCTGTCAGGTAAATTACTCATCACTTTTCATCTACCCCAATGTCATTTGCCCGCATTCTTTCCACTTACTGGGTCCAGTCTTCAGTGAGAAAAAGTGGTGGAGGCTAGTACAATTGTAACAATTAAGATGCATCTGGATTGGGGCATGTGAATAGGAAGGGTTTGGAGGGATATGGGCCGGGTGCTGGCAGGTGGGACCAAATTGGTTTGGGACATCTGGTCGGCATGGACGGGTTAGACTGAAGGGTCTGTTTCCATGCTGTACATCTCTATGACAGGATTAAATATGTCAAGCTTCCCAAATAGTGGGCATGATGCCAGAAATGCTAATCCCAACTCAGAGGTGACTTATTGCAAACATAATATTTCTGGTCCATGCTTTACTCTTGTCGCCACTGAAATAACTCCACAGAGGCCAGTATCCTGTTACCAAGTCTCCCTTTATTTACATGGGGAGAGTCCCTGACACTGATCAAGCCATCTCAGAGCCAGCTCTCAGAGTGAACAAACCCCCTGACACTCCTGTTCTTTTTTTTTTCTTTTTTAATTAGGGAAATGAGGACAAGCCTCAAATCCTTTCCTCTGATTATATATTTTTTTACCCCCACACTGCACACAGCGGTAGTGCTTATATTTTCCCCAGCACCCATGTTGTGTGTGAGCAGGTGTGAGACACAGTGAAAGACAACAGGTGTCCAAATTTTTAGACACTCCTGTATATATTTTTTTCTTTTTCCACAGAGGCTGGTGACCCGTCACCTCGTCACCCTTTATTTACACATGGAAAGTCCTTGGCACTGATCCAGCTCAGAGCCAGCTCTCAAGAGTGTTGGACTGTCTGACGCTCCTGTTTTTCAAAAAAATTACCCCCACACTACTGCTTAACTGTGGTCGTGTGTATATTTTCCCCAGCACCTATGTTGTGTGTGTGTGCAGGTGTGAGACACAGTGAAAGACAACAGGTGTCCAAATTTTTAGACACTCCTGTATATATTTTTTTCTTTTTCCACAGAGGCTGGTGACCCGTCACCTCGTCACCCTTTATTTACACATGGAAAGTCCTTGGCACTGATCCAGCTCAGAGCCAGCTCTCAAGAGTGTTGGACTGTCTGACGCTCCTGTTTTTCAAAAAAATTACCCCCACACTACTGCTTAACTGTGGTCGTGTGTATATTTTCCCCAGCACCTATGTTGTGTGTGTGTGCAGGTGTGAGACACAGTGAAAGACAACAGGTGTCCAAATTTTTAGACACTCCTGTATATATTTTTTTCTTTTTCCACAGAGGCTGGTGACCCGTCACCTCGTCACCCTTTATTTACACATGGAAAGTCCTTGGCACTGATCCAGCTCAGAGCCAGCTCTCAAGAGTGTTGGACTGTCTGACGCTCCTGTTTTTCAAAAAAATTACCCCCACACTACTGCTTAACTGTGGTCGTGTGTATATTTTCCCCAGCACCTATGTTGTGTGTGTGTGCAGGTGTGAGACACAGTGAAAGACAACAGGTGTCCAAATTTTTAGACACTCCTGTATATATTTTTTTCTTTTTCCACAGAGGCTGGTGACCCGTCACCTCGTCACCCTTTATTTACACATGGAAAGTCCTTGGCACTGATCCAGCTCAGAGCCAGCTCTCAAGAGTGTTGGACTGTCTGACGCTCCTGTTTTTCAAAAAAATTACCCCCACACTACTGCTTAACTGTGGTCGTGTGTATATTTTCCCCAGCACCTATGTTGTGTGTGTGTGCAGGTGTGAGACACAGTGAAAGACAACAGGTGTCCAAATTTTTAGACACTCCTGTATATATTTTTTTCTTTTTCCACAGAGGCTGGTGACCCGTCACCTCGTCACCCTTTATTTACACATGGAAAGTCCTTGGCACTGATCCAGCTCAGAGCCAGCTCTCAAGAGTGTTGGACTGTCTGACGCTCCTGTTTTTCAAAAAAATTACCCCCACACTACTGCTTAACTGTGGTCGTGTGTATATTTTCCCCAGCACCTATGTTGTGTGTGTGTGCAGGTGTGAGACACAGTGAAAGACAACAGGTGTCCAAATTTTTAGACACTCCTGTATATATTTTTTTCTTTTTCCACAGAGGCTGGTGACCCGTCACCTCGTCACCCTTTATTTACACATGGAAAGTCCTTGGCACTGATCCAGCTCAGAGCCAGCTCTCAAGAGTGTTGGACTGTCTGACGCTCCTGTTTTTCAAAAAAATTACCCCCACACTACTGCTTAACTGTGGTCGTGTGTATATTTTCCCCAGCACCTATGTTGTGTGTGTGTGCAGGTGTGAGACACAGTGAAAGACAACAGGTGTCCAAATTTTTAGACACTCCTGTATATATTTTTTTCTTTTTCCACAGAGGCTGGTGACCCGTCACCTCGTCACCCTTTATTTACACATGGAAAGTCCTTGGCACTGATCCAGCTCAGAGCCAGCTCTCAAGAGTGTTGGACTGTCTGACGCTCCTGTTTTTCAAAAAAATTACCCCCACACTACTGCTTAACTGTGGTCGTGTGTATATTTTCCCCAGCACCTATGTTGTGTGTGTGTGCAGGTGTGAGACACAGTGAAAGACAACAGGTGTCCAAATTTTTAGACACTCCTGTATATATTTTTTTCTTTTTCCACAGAGGCTGGTGACCCGTCACCTCGTCACCCTTTATTTACACATGGAAAGTCCTTGGCACTGATCCAGCTCAGAGCCAGCTCTCAAGAGTGTTGGACTGTCTGACGCTCCTGTTTTTCAAAAAAATTACCCCCACACTACTGCTTAACTGTGGTCGTGTGTATATTTTCCCCAGCACCTATGTTGTGTGTGTGTGCAGGTGTGAGACACAGTGAAAGACAACAGGTGTCCAAATTTTTAGACACTCCTGTATATATTTTTTTCTTTTTCCACAGAGGCTGGTGACCCGTCACCTCGTCACCCTTTATTTACACATGGAAAGTCCTTGGCACTGATCCAGCTCAGAGCCAGCTCTCAAGAGTGTTGGACTGTCTGACGCTCCTGTTTTTCAAAAAAATTACCCCCACACTACTGCTTAACTGTGGTCGTGTGTATATTTTCCCCAGCACCTATGTTGTGTGTGTGTGCAGGTGTGAGACACAGTGAAAGACAACAGGTGTCCAAATTTTTAGACACTCCTGTATATATTTTTTTCTTTTTCCACAGAGGCTGGTGACCCGTCACCTCGTCACCCTTTATTTACACATGGAAAGTCCTTGGCACTGATCCAGCTCAGAGCCAGCTCTCAAGAGTGTTGGACTGTCTGACGCTCCTGTTTTTCAAAAAAATTACCCCCACACTACTGCTTAACTGTGGTCGTGTGTATATTTTCCCCAGCACCTATGTTGTGTGTGTGTGCAGGTGTGAGACACAGTGAAAGACAACAGGTGTCCAAATTTTTAGACACTCCTGTATATATTTTTTTCTTTTTCCACAGAGGCTGGTGACCCGTCACCTCGTCACCCTTTATTTACACATGGAAAGTCCTTGGCACTGATCCAGCTCAGAGCCAGCTCTCAAGAGTGTTGGACTGTCTGACGCTCCTGTTTTTCAAAAAAATTACCCCCACACTACTGCTTAACTGTGGTCGTGTGTATATTTTCCCCAGCACCTATGTTGTGTGTGTGTGCAGGTGTGAGACACAGTGAAAGACAACAGGTGTCCAAATTTTTAGACACTCCTGTATATATTTTTTTCTTTTTCCACAGAGGCTGGTGACCCGTCACCTCGTCACCCTTTATTTACACATGGAAAGTCCTTGGCACTGATCCAGCTCAGAGCCAGCTCTCAAGAGTGTTGGACTGTCTGACGCTCCTGTTTTTCAAAAAAATTACCCCCACACTACTGCTTAACTGTGGTCGTGTGTATATTTTCCCCAGCACCTATGTTGTGTGTGTGTGCAGGTGTGAGACACAGTGAAAGACAACAGGTGTCCAAATTTTTAGACACTCCTGTATATATTTTTTTCTTTTTCCACAGAGGCTGGTGACCCGTCACCTCGTCACCCTTTATTTACACATGGAAAGTCCTTGGCACTGATCCAGCTCAGAGCCAGCTCTCAAGAGTGTTGGACTGTCTGACGCTCCTGTTTTTCAAAAAAATTACCCCCACACTACTGCTTAACTGTGGTCGTGTGTATATTTTCCCCAGCACCTATGTTGTGTGTGTGTGCAGGTGTGAGACACAGTGAAAGACAACAGGTGTCCAAATTTTTAGACACTCCTGTATATATTTTTTTCTTTTTCCACAGAGGCTGGTGACCCGTCACCTCGTCACCCTTTATTTACACATGGAAAGTCCTTGGCACTGATCCAGCTCAGAGCCAGCTCTCAAGAGTGTTGGACTGTCTGACGCTCCTGTTTTTCAAAAAAATTACCCCCACACTACTGCTTAACTGTGGTCGTGTGTATATTTTCCCCAGCACCTATGTTGTGTGTGTGTGCAGGTGTGAGACACAGTGAAAGACAACAGGTGTCCAAATTTTTAGACACTCCTGTATATATTTTTTTCTTTTTCCACAGAGGCTGGTGACCCGTCACCTCGTCACCCTTTATTTACACATGGAAAGTCCTTGGCACTGATCCAGCTCAGAGCCAGCTCTCAAGAGTGTTGGACTGTCTGACGCTCCTGTTTTTCAAAAAAATTACCCCCACACTACTGCTTAACTGTGGTCGTGTGTATATTTTCCCCAGCACCTATGTTGTGTGTGTGTGCAGGTGTGAGACACAGTGAAAGACAACAGGTGTCCAAATTTTTAGACACTCCTGTATATATTTTTTTCTTTTTCCACAGAGGCTGGTGACCCGTCACCTCGTCACCCTTTATTTACACATGGAAAGTCCTTGGCACTGATCCAGCTCAGAGCCAGCTCTCAAGAGTGTTGGACTGTCTGACGCTCCTGTTTTTCAAAAAAATTACCCCCACACTACTGCTTAACTGTGGTCGTGTGTATATTTTCCCCAGCACCTATGTTGTGTGTGTGTGCAGGTGTGAGACACAGTGAAAGACAACAGGTGTCCAAATTTTTAGACACTCCTGTATATATTTTTTTCTTTTTCCACAGAGGCTGGTGACCCGTCACCTCGTCACCCTTTATTTACACATGGAAAGTCCTTGGCACTGATCCAGCTCAGAGCCAGCTCTCAAGAGTGTTGGACTGTCTGACGCTCCTGTTTTTCAAAAAAATTACCCCCACACTACTGCTTAACTGTGGTCGTGTGTATATTTTCCCCAGCACCTATGTTGTGTGTGTGTGCAGGTGTGAGACACAGTGAAAGACAACAGGTGTCCAAATTTTTAGACACTCCTGTATATATTTTTTTCTTTTTCCACAGAGGCTGGTGACCCGTCACCTCGTCACCCTTTATTTACACATGGAAAGTCCTTGGCACTGATCCAGCTCAGAGCCAGCTCTCAAGAGTGTTGGACTGTCTGACGCTCCTGTTTTTCAAAAAAATTACCCCCACACTACTGCTTAACTGTGGTCGTGTGTATATTTTCCCCAGCACCTATGTTGTGTGTGTGTGCAGGTGTGAGACACAGTGAAAGACAACAGGTGTCCAAATTTTTAGACACTCCTGTATATATTTTTTTCTTTTTCCACAGAGGCTGGTGACCCGTCACCTCGTCACCCTTTATTTACACATGGAAAGTCCTTGGCACTGATCCAGCTCAGAGCCAGCTCTCAAGAGTGTTGGACTGTCTGACGCTCCTGTTTTTCAAAAAAATTACCCCCACACTACTGCTTAACTGTGGTCGTGTGTATATTTTCCCCAGCACCTATGTTGTGTGTGTGTGCAGGTGTGAGACACAGTGAAAGACAACAGGTGTCCAAATTTTTAGACACTCCTGTATATATTTTTTTCTTTTTCCACAGAGGCTGGTGACCCGTCACCTCGTCACCCTTTATTTACACATGGAAAGTCCTTGGCACTGATCCAGCTCAGAGCCAGCTCTCAAGAGTGTTGGACTGTCTGACGCTCCTGTTTTTCAAAAAAATTACCCCCACACTACTGCTTAACTGTGGTCGTGTGTATATTTTCCCCAGCACCTATGTTGTGTGTGTGTGCAGGTGTGAGACACAGTGAAAGACAACAGGTGTCCAAATTTTTAGACACTCCTGTATATATTTTTTTCTTTTTCCACAGAGGCTGGTGACCCGTCACCTCGTCACCCTTTATTTACACATGGAAAGTCCTTGGCACTGATCCAGCTCAGAGCCAGCTCTCAAGAGTGTTGGACTGTCTGACGCTCCTGTTTTTCAAAAAAATTACCCCCACACTACTGCTTAACTGTGGTCGTGTGTATATTTTCCCCAGCACCTATGTTGTGTGTGTGTGCAGGTGTGAGACACAGTGAAAGACAACAGGTGTCCAAATTTTTAGACACTCCTGTATATATTTTTTTCTTTTTCCACAGAGGCTGGTGACCCGTCACCTCGTCACCCTTTATTTACACATGGAAAGTCCTTGGCACTGATCCAGCTCAGAGCCAGCTCTCAAGAGTGTTGGACTGTCTGACGCTCCTGTTTTTCAAAAAAATTACCCCCACACTACTGCTTAACTGTGGTCGTGTGTATATTTTCCCCAGCACCTATGTTGTGTGTGTGTGCAGGTGTGAGACACAGTGAAAGACAACAGGTGTCCAAATTTTTAGACACTCCTGTATATATTTTTTTCTTTTTCCACAGAGGCTGGTGACCCGTCACCTCGTCACCCTTTATTTACACATGGAAAGTCCTTGGCACTGATCCAGCTCAGAGCCAGCTCTCAAGAGTGTTGGACTGTCTGACGCTCCTGTTTTTCAAAAAAATTACCCCCACACTACTGCTTAACTGTGGTCGTGTGTATATTTTCCCCAGCACCTATGTTGTGTGTGTGTGCAGGTGTGAGACACAGTGAAAGACAACAGGTGTCCAAATTTTTAGACACTCCTGTATATATTTTTTTCTTTTTCCACAGAGGCTGGTGACCCGTCACCTCGTCACCCTTTATTTACACATGGAAAGTCCTTGGCACTGATCCAGCTCAGAGCCAGCTCTCAAGAGTGTTGGACTGTCTGACGCTCCTGTTTTTCAAAAAAATTACCCCCACACTACTGCTTAACTGTGGTCGTGTGTATATTTTCCCCAGCACCTATGTTGTGTGTGTGTGCAGGTGTGAGACACAGTGAAAGACAACAGGTGTCCAAATTTTTAGACACTCCTGTATATATTTTTTTCTTTTTCCACAGAGGCTGGTGACCCGTCACCTCGTCACCCTTTATTTACACATGGAAAGTCCTTGGCACTGATCCAGCTCAGAGCCAGCTCTCAAGAGTGTTGGACTGTCTGACGCTCCTGTTTTTCAAAAAAATTACCCCCACACTACTGCTTAACTGTGGTCGTGTGTATATTTTCCCCAGCACCTATGTTGTGTGTGTGTGCAGGTGTGAGACACAGTGAAAGACAACAGGTGTCCAAATTTTTAGACACTCCTGTATATATTTTTTTCTTTTTCCACAGAGGCTGGTGACCCGTCACCTCGTCACCCTTTATTTACACATGGAAAGTCCTTGGCACTGATCCAGCTCAGAGCCAGCTCTCAAGAGTGTTGGACTGTCTGACGCTCCTGTTTTTCAAAAAAATTACCCCCACACTACTGCTTAACTGTGGTCGTGTGTATATTTTCCCCAGCACCTATGTTGTGTGTGTGTGCAGGTGTGAGACACAGTGAAAGACAACAGGTGTCCAAATTTTTAGACACTCCTGTATATATTTTTTTCTTTTTCCACAGAGGCTGGTGACCCGTCACCTCGTCACCCTTTATTTACACATGGAAAGTCCTTGGCACTGATCCAGCTCAGAGCCAGCTCTCAAGAGTGTTGGACTGTCTGACGCTCCTGTTTTTCAAAAAAATTACCCCCACACTACTGCTTAACTGTGGTCGTGTGTATATTTTCCCCAGCACCTATGTTGTGTGTGTGTGCAGGTGTGAGACACAGTGAAAGACAACAGGTGTCCAAATTTTTAGACACTCCTGTATATATTTTTTTCTTTTTCCACAGAGGCTGGTGACCCGTCACCTCGTCACCCTTTATTTACACATGGAAAGTCCTTGGCACTGATCCAGCTCAGAGCCAGCTCTCAAGAGTGTTGGACTGTCTGACGCTCCTGTTTTTCAAAAAAATTACCCCCACACTACTGCTTAACTGTGGTCGTGTGTATATTTTCCCCAGCACCTATGTTGTGTGTGTGTGCAGGTGTGAGACACAGTGAAAGACAACAGGTGTCCAAATTTTTAGACACTCCTGTATATATTTTTTTCTTTTTCCACAGAGGCTGGTGACCCGTCACCTCGTCACCCTTTATTTACACATGGAAAGTCCTTGGCACTGATCCAGCTCAGAGCCAGCTCTCAAGAGTGTTGGACTGTCTGACGCTCCTGTTTTTCAAAAAAATTACCCCCACACTACTGCTTAACTGTGGTCGTGTGTATATTTTCCCCAGCACCTATGTTGTGTGTGTGTGCAGGTGTGAGACACAGTGAAAGACAACAGGTGTCCAAATTTTTAGACACTCCTGTATATATTTTTTTCTTTTTCCACAGAGGCTGGTGACCCGTCACCTCGTCACCCTTTATTTACACATGGAAAGTCCTTGGCACTGATCCAGCTCAGAGCCAGCTCTCAAGAGTGTTGGACTGTCTGACGCTCCTGTTTTTCAAAAAAATTACCCCCACACTACTGCTTAACTGTGGTCGTGTGTATATTTTCCCCAGCACCTATGTTGTGTGTGTGTGCAGGTGTGAGACACAGTGAAAGACAACAGGTGTCCAAATTTTTAGACACTCCTGTATATATTTTTTTCTTTTTCCACAGAGGCTGGTGACCCGTCACCTCGTCACCCTTTATTTACACATGGAAAGTCCTTGGCACTGATCCAGCTCAGAGCCAGCTCTCAAGAGTGTTGGACTGTCTGACGCTCCTGTTTTTCAAAAAAATTACCCCCACACTACTGCTTAACTGTGGTCGTGTGTATATTTTCCCCAGCACCTATGTTGTGTGTGTGTGCAGGTGTGAGACACAGTGAAAGACAACAGGTGTCCAAATTTTTAGACACTCCTGTATATATTTTTTTCTTTTTCCACAGAGGCTGGTGACCCGTCACCTCGTCACCCTTTATTTACACATGGAAAGTCCTTGGCACTGATCCAGCTCAGAGCCAGCTCTCAAGAGTGTTGGACTGTCTGACGCTCCTGTTTTTCAAAAAAATTACCCCCACACTACTGCTTAACTGTGGTCGTGTGTATATTTTCCCCAGCACCTATGTTGTGTGTGTGTGCAGGTGTGAGACACAGTGAAAGACAACAGGTGTCCAAATTTTTAGACACTCCTGTATATATTTTTTTCTTTTTCCACAGAGGCTGGTGACCCGTCACCTCGTCACCCTTTATTTACACATGGAAAGTCCTTGGCACTGATCCAGCTCAGAGCCAGCTCTCAAGAGTGTTGGACTGTCTGACGCTCCTGTTTTTCAAAAAAATTACCCCCACACTACTGCTTAACTGTGGTCGTGTGTATATTTTCCCCAGCACCTATGTTGTGTGTGTGTGCAGGTGTGAGACACAGTGAAAGACAACAGGTGTCCAAATTTTTAGACACTCCTGTATATATTTTTTTCTTTTTCCACAGAGGCTGGTGACCCGTCACCTCGTCACCCTTTATTTACACATGGAAAGTCCTTGGCACTGATCCAGCTCAGAGCCAGCTCTCAAGAGTGTTGGACTGTCTGACGCTCCTGTTTTTCAAAAAAATTACCCCCACACTACTGCTTAACTGTGGTCGTGTGTATATTTTCCCCAGCACCTATGTTGTGTGTGTGTGCAGGTGTGAGACACAGTGAAAGACAACAGGTGTCCAAATTTTTAGACACTCCTGTATATATTTTTTTCTTTTTCCACAGAGGCTGGTGACCCGTCACCTCGTCACCCTTTATTTACACATGGAAAGTCCTTGGCACTGATCCAGCTCAGAGCCAGCTCTCAAGAGTGTTGGACTGTCTGACGCTCCTGTTTTTCAAAAAAATTACCCCCACACTACTGCTTAACTGTGGTCGTGTGTATATTTTCCCCAGCACCTATGTTGTGTGTGTGTGCAGGTGTGAGACACAGTGAAAGACAACAGGTGTCCAAATTTTTAGACACTCCTGTATATATTTTTTTCTTTTTCCACAGAGGCTGGTGACCCGTCACCTCGTCACCCTTTATTTACACATGGAAAGTCCTTGGCACTGATCCAGCTCAGAGCCAGCTCTCAAGAGTGTTGGACTGTCTGACGCTCCTGTTTTTCAAAAAAATTACCCCCACACTACTGCTTAACTGTGGTCGTGTGTATATTTTCCCCAGCACCTATGTTGTGTGTGTGTGCAGGTGTGAGACACAGTGAAAGACAACAGGTGTCCAAATTTTTAGACACTCCTGTATATATTTTTTTCTTTTTCCACAGAGGCTGGTGACCCGTCACCTCGTCACCCTTTATTTACACATGGAAAGTCCTTGGCACTGATCCAGCTCAGAGCCAGCTCTCAAGAGTGTTGGACTGTCTGACGCTCCTGTTTTTCAAAAAAATTACCCCCACACTACTGCTTAACTGTGGTCGTGTGTATATTTTCCCCAGCACCTATGTTGTGTGTGTGTGCAGGTGTGAGACACAGTGAAAGACAACAGGTGTCCAAATTTTTAGACACTCCTGTATATATTTTTTTCTTTTTCCACAGAGGCTGGTGACCCGTCACCTCGTCACCCTTTATTTACACATGGAAAGTCCTTGGCACTGATCCAGCTCAGAGCCAGCTCTCAAGAGTGTTGGACTGTCTGACGCTCCTGTTTTTCAAAAAAATTACCCCCACACTACTGCTTAACTGTGGTCGTGTGTATATTTTCCCCAGCACCTATGTTGTGTGTGTGTGCAGGTGTGAGACACAGTGAAAGACAACAGGTGTCCAAATTTTTAGACACTCCTGTATATATTTTTTTCTTTTTCCACAGAGGCTGGTGACCCGTCACCTCGTCACCCTTTATTTACACATGGAAAGTCCTTGGCACTGATCCAGCTCAGAGCCAGCTCTCAAGAGTGTTGGACTGTCTGACGCTCCTGTTTTTCAAAAAAATTACCCCCACACTACTGCTTAACTGTGGTCGTGTGTATATTTTCCCCAGCACCTATGTTGTGTGTGTGTGCAGGTGTGAGACACAGTGAAAGACAACAGGTGTCCAAATTTTTAGACACTCCTGTATATATTTTTTTCTTTTTCCACAGAGGCTGGTGACCCGTCACCTCGTCACCCTTTATTTACACATGGAAAGTCCTTGGCACTGATCCAGCTCAGAGCCAGCTCTCAAGAGTGTTGGACTGTCTGACGCTCCTGTTTTTCAAAAAAATTACCCCCACACTACTGCTTAACTGTGGTCGTGTGTATATTTTCCCCAGCACCTATGTTGTGTGTGTGTGCAGGTGTGAGACACAGTGAAAGACAACAGGTGTCCAAATTTTTAGACACTCCTGTATATATTTTTTTCTTTTTCCACAGAGGCTGGTGACCCGTCACCTCGTCACCCTTTATTTACACATGGAAAGTCCTTGGCACTGATCCAGCTCAGAGCCAGCTCTCAAGAGTGTTGGACTGTCTGACGCTCCTGTTTTTCAAAAAAATTACCCCCACACTACTGCTTAACTGTGGTCGTGTGTATATTTTCCCCAGCACCTATGTTGTGTGTGTGTGCAGGTGTGAGACACAGTGAAAGACAACAGGTGTCCAAATTTTTAGACACTCCTGTATATATTTTTTTCTTTTTCCACAGAGGCTGGTGACCCGTCACCTCGTCACCCTTTATTTACACATGGAAAGTCCTTGGCACTGATCCAGCTCAGAGCCAGCTCTCAAGAGTGTTGGACTGTCTGACGCTCCTGTTTTTCAAAAAAATTACCCCCACACTACTGCTTAACTGTGGTCGTGTGTATATTTTCCCCAGCACCTATGTTGTGTGTGTGTGCAGGTGTGAGACACAGTGAAAGACAACAGGTGTCCAAATTTTTAGACACTCCTGTATATATTTTTTTCTTTTTCCACAGAGGCTGGTGACCCGTCACCTCGTCACCCTTTATTTACACATGGAAAGTCCTTGGCACTGATCCAGCTCAGAGCCAGCTCTCAAGAGTGTTGGACTGTCTGACGCTCCTGTTTTTCAAAAAAATTACCCCCACACTACTGCTTAACTGTGGTCGTGTGTATATTTTCCCCAGCACCTATGTTGTGTGTGTGTGCAGGTGTGAGACACAGTGAAAGACAACAGGTGTCCAAATTTTTAGACACTCCTGTATATATTTTTTTCTTTTTCCACAGAGGCTGGTGACCCGTCACCTCGTCACCCTTTATTTACACATGGAAAGTCCTTGGCACTGATCCAGCTCAGAGCCAGCTCTCAAGAGTGTTGGACTGTCTGACGCTCCTGTTTTTCAAAAAAATTACCCCCACACTACTGCTTAACTGTGGTCGTGTGTATATTTTCCCCAGCACCTATGTTGTGTGTGTGTGCAGGTGTGAGACACAGTGAAAGACAACAGGTGTCCAAATTTTTAGACACTCCTGTATATATTTTTTTCTTTTTCCACAGAGGCTGGTGACCCGTCACCTCGTCACCCTTTATTTACACATGGAAAGTCCTTGGCACTGATCCAGCTCAGAGCCAGCTCTCAAGAGTGTTGGACTGTCTGACGCTCCTGTTTTTCAAAAAAATTACCCCCACACTACTGCTTAACTGTGGTCGTGTGTATATTTTCCCCAGCACCTATGTTGTGTGTGTGTGCAGGTGTGAGACACAGTGAAAGACAACAGGTGTCCAAATTTTTAGACACTCCTGTATATATTTTTTTCTTTTTCCACAGAGGCTGGTGACCCGTCACCTCGTCACCCTTTATTTACACATGGAAAGTCCTTGGCACTGATCCAGCTCAGAGCCAGCTCTCAAGAGTGTTGGACTGTCTGACGCTCCTGTTTTTCAAAAAAATTACCCCCACACTACTGCTTAACTGTGGTCGTGTGTATATTTTCCCCAGCACCTATGTTGTGTGTGTGTGCAGGTGTGAGACACAGTGAAAGACAACAGGTGTCCAAATTTTTAGACACTCCTGTATATATTTTTTTCTTTTTCCACAGAGGCTGGTGACCCGTCACCTCGTCACCCTTTATTTACACATGGAAAGTCCTTGGCACTGATCCAGCTCAGAGCCAGCTCGATCTAATATGCTCACTTTGCCTTCATGATTTCCCTTGAAGAATGCTCCTCCACGCCTTATATTGTTCAAGAGATTGACTTGAGACCGCATGTTTACATGGAAACTGTGATTTTTAAAAAAAAACGTTCTGTGACGGCAAGTCCTTCATCCCTGCGATCAAAGTTGTTCTAATAGAATCCCGACAGGCATTTCAGCCCAAGAAGAACCCATTAAACATGCGAAGATCATTTTACTCAAACTCACACCTCTACCCGATGCCTGTAACTATGCATTTCCCATGGCCAAATGACGTCATATCTTTCCTATGTTGATGAAACGCAGACAGACCCGGAAAGATTGTGCAAGCTGCAGACAGTCGTCCGAAGATGATATTGAACCAGTGTCGCTGAGACTGGAAGACAGCAGTGCTCACCACTGAGTCAGCCATTGTAAACCGCCTATCCACCACTCATGCCTTAGACATATCTTCCCTAGACATGGGTCCAAATGCTACTCCCGATTATCCAAATGTATCTGACGAGAGCCTCTTATCGTGTCTGTTGCAAACCTCTGTGGTTGGTTTTTAACTCGCGTGAATGAATGCTGACATTGCATTTACCCTCCTAACCGGCAACAGAACCTGCATGTTAAACATAAGAGAAACCTCAACTAGATCTCTCAAGTGCCTTTAAATTATAGATCTCTGAAGCCTTTCCCCATCACAAAATGGTCGAGGGCTCTAATCATTCCATCACTTTATGACCTCTCTTTCACACAGTGTTCGATCTGCAACCTTTTCTTTCCAAGCACGCAGCCTGTCCGCGTCATTCTGCAGCCTGTCCACCTTCTCAATACGATCTGTCCTTCCACCTGTCATTGTGTATTCTGCAAATGGATCAACAATCATGGAAAATTCCCCTTGACCCAACTGTCTGCCTTCCGCCTGTCAACCAAAACTCAAGCCATGCCAGTACTTTGCCCCTAACACCAGAGACTCTTATTTCTCAGCTTCCAATACTGCACCTTGATAAATGCCTGCTGGAAATTCAAGCTGATCGCATTCACAAAATAGACGTTTTCTCACTTGTTCATTATCACCTCATAGAATTCTCATACATTTATCCTTGAGAAACTGTGTTGATGTTTCAGGTACTACGTAATCCCATCCTTACATTGACCTCTCTTACGTTATTCAATCCAAAATTGATTTGTTTGTCATTTATTTAAAATATTGAGACTTTGCTTTCAGTCCTGAATGTCATGAAGAACAAACTCCATTCGCAGTTGACTTATGTGAACTCGCGCTGTCTCAGCAGGCTCGAAGAGAGAGTGAATTCCTTCCCCCAGTGGATCTCTCTGCTGTCTCAGCAGGGTCGATGAGTGAGCTAACAATTTTTTTCAAGTGATGCAGGCAAATATGTTCTGCCCACTGCAAACTCGCTGGTGTACTGAGATTTGAGATAACCACCTGAACCTAGTCCCACAATTAAAACCATTGAAATGTCTCTCATTTTGTGAAAATATCGATGGTATATAAGTCCTGCAGAGACATGGAGCACATACCACACATTAGATATTTGATAGGTCTCTCCTCAATTTGAAGACGTGCATGATAAAACGATCCCAAGGAACTTGTACAGTGATACCCACTGTCTGAGCATTTAAAAGGTCTCTTCTCTGTGAACACGTTGATGCCATGTCAGCCCCAGGAACATTTGCAGCACTTCCCACTCTGGGCGTTGAAAATACCTGTTAATAATGTTGATGGGACTTCATGTCGCTCGGACATTTGCAGCACGTCCCGCAGTTTTGGAATTGAAGATGTCTGTCCTCCGGGTGAGCACGTGAATCGGACGTCAGGTCCCCTGAAGTTTTAAAGGACTCTCATTCGTGTGAGCACATTTCCCATGCATTAACTACACAGAGGTCTGATAATATTTTCCAAAGTCTGGAGTAATAAAGGGTTTCTCATTAGTATGAGCATGGTGTTGGATAATCCAATCAACAGACGTTTTAAAGCATTTTACGAAATCCAGCCATTGAGGTGATTCCTCCTCATTGTGATCGATCACGTGTCGCAGCAGGCCAGAGAAGGAGTCCATGCCTTCCAACATACAGAGCTTGTTCCAGGTATAATTGCTTTCATGGGGTTCAAGCTCAGATGGAGAAATGAATCCTCACATGTCTGAAGCCTCACCTAATTATGACTGCAGTTGTAGTTTGTGAGCTCTGATGATAGCAGAAGCCTTGTCCACATACACAACAAGTGAACAATTCTCTCCCACTTTAATCAGAGCCTTTTCATCCCATGTTCAATCGCTGATCAAGTTCTATTTGGGATAAAATGCGCGATTTGATCAGATCATGGTGGAGTGATTTTGTTTAATCTTCCCCTTCTAATATGCTGCGAAATTGATGTATATTTTTAAAAATCAAGAGAATGAGAAAGCGTCTCTCACAGACGCTGGATTGTGCCTGAAGATACGGATTGAAGTTAAGGGATTTAGATACCAACAATTTGACCGGAATTTTGCCAGAATCTTTCATGCACACAACCTCCAATACTGAGAAGGAGCAGGTCAACAGGTGGATGTGAACACCATCAACTCTCTGACCGCTCGAGGTCAAACACTGTCCGGTCTTGTCTGACATCCTGTCCGTTAGAGCAGACATTTCCTCCAAATGAATCCTGCAAAAGTGAGGCCTCTGTCTTCAATCCCCAACACAAATCCACTGCCTTGTCACTAGGTAGAGAGTGTGGTCGTAGAAAAGCACAGCAGGACAGCCAACATCCGAGGAGCAGGGGAATCGACGTTTCAGGCAAGAGTCCTTCATTTGGAACGAGGTTTTTGAGCCGAGGCGGTAGAGAAACAAATAGGAGGAGGAGGCATGGTAGCTGAGAGTGTGATAGGTGGGTTGAGGTGGGCTAATCGTGATAGGTCGGAGAGCAGCGTGGAGCGGATAGAACATAGAACATAGAACATAGAACAATAGAGCACAGAACAGGCCCTTCGGCTCACGATGTTGTGCCGAACATTTGTCCTAGCTTAAGCACCCTCCATGTACCTATCCAATTGCCGCTTAAAGGTCACCAAAGATTCTGACTCTACCACTCCCACAGGCAGCGCATTCCATGCCCCCACCACTCTCTGGATAAAGAACCAACCCCTGATATCTCCCCTATACCTTCCACCCTTCACCTTAAATTTATGTCCCCTTGTAACACTCTGTTGTACACGGGGAAAAAGTTTCTGACTGTCTACTCTATCTATTCCTCTGATCATCTTATAAACCTCGATCAAGTCACCCCTCATCCTTCGCCGTTCCAACGAGAAAAGGCCGAGAACTCTCAACCTATCCTCGTACGACCTATTCTCCATTCCAGGCAAATCTTCTCTGCACCCTCTCCAAAGCATCCACTTCCTTTTGGTAATGTGGTGACCAGAACCATACGCAGTATTCCAAATGTGGCCGAACCAAAGTCTTACACAACTATAACATGACCTGCCAACCCTTGTACTCAATACCCCGTCTGGTAATGGAGAGCATGCTGGATGCCGTCTTAACCACTCTAATGATTCCGCATTCTTATTTGTCTTTCCAAAATGGACAACCTCACACTGGCAGGGTTGAACTCCATCTGCCACACCACAGCCCAGCTCTGCATCATATCCAAGTCCCTTTGCAGCCGACAAGAGCCCTCCTCACTATCCACAACTCCACCAATCTTCGTATCATTTGCAAATGTACTGACCCACCCTTCGACTCCCTCATCCAAGTCATTAATAAAAATTACGAACAGCAGAGGACCCAGAACTGATCCCTGCGGAACTCCACTTGTAACTGGGCTCCAGGCTGAATATTTACCATCTACCACCACTCTCTGACTTCGACCGGTTATCCAGTTTTCTATCCAAAATCGCCGGGAAGGAAGATGGACAGATAGAAAAAATCATGAGATTGGTGCCAACTTGGAACATTAGATCTGGGATAAGATGGGGGAAGGGAAATGAGAAATATGTTGAAGTCCACATTGGTGCCGTGTGGTTGGAGGGTCCCTATGTGAAAGATGTGGCCTTCTTCCTCCTGGCGTCGGGTGGTAAGGGTGCAGGGATGTTGGATGCTTAGGACCTGCATATACCTGGCTGAGTGGGAGGGAGAGTTGAAGTGTTCGGCCACAGGGCAGTGATGTCATCTGACATGGGTGTCCCGGAGATGTTCTCTGAAGCGCTCTGCAATTAGGCACTCTGTCTCCCAAATGTAGAGGACACTGCATTGGGAGCAACGGATAGAGTAAATGTCATATGTGGAAATGCAGGAAAAACTTTGATGGATGTGGAAGAATCCATTGAGTCTTTGGACGGAGTTGAAGGCGGAGGTGTGGGTGGATTTTGCAAATCCTGTCATGTAGTGGGTAGGTGCCTCGAGGGGAGGGTGATTTGGTGGGTGGCGTGGACCTGACAAGGAAGTTGCGGAGGGAATGATCTTCACAGAAAGCGGCTAGTGGTGGGGAGGGAAATACATCTCTGCTGGTGGCGTCCGTTTGAAAATGGCGGAAATGGCGGTGGATGATACGATGTCAACGGAGTTTGGTGGGGTGGAAGGTGATGACCAGGGGATTCTGCCTTTTTCATAGATGGAGGGGTGGGTCTTGAGTGTGGTGTTGCTGGAAGTGGATGACTTGCGCTTGAGCGCAGCATCGGCCACATTGGTGGAAACATTGCCTCTCTACTGACTCAATCTTCTCCTTGACAATTGTCTTAGTCTGAACCAGTTACGTCATGACTATGGAGGTATACTTCACCTCAATAACATCGTGCGGCTCATCGACATCTCTGCTCCTCTGCAGCTCAAACTCTCTTCCATTCCTTTGGACTAAACTATCGTAATGCCCTTCCATCCGTCCTGTCCCATTCCCACTCTACTCTGGTCAAACTTCCTCTGCCTCTATTCATGCGTGTAATTGATCTTTGTTCTGTGTTATATTGTAACTTATTTTAATGAGGTTTGTACCACCGCCCATTTTCCCAACCGTGAGCTGCTGACTTCGCAGCTTTATCTTTCCACACGGGCTCTCACATGGTGGAAGGGAAGGGGTTGCAGGTTGTTCACACAATGAGGCAATCCTGAGGTTTTCGAACAACTCTGCTGCATGTAGGAGTATTCACAAACGGGGTTCTTCACCGATCACCGCTCAGCTAACTCTCAAAGTTTTCATCATTTTATTCAAATATTTATACGGTCTCCGCTCCATCTATCGTTGTAATGCCCATTCAAGAACAATTAAAGATGGTCAATAAATGTCAATCCAGCCAGTGAACCCGACACCAAGATTTTATTTCTTTTTTAAAAAAGCTCTCTCAGATATCTACCTTCCCTCGAATTCCAACCTGTCGATCATGCTCGATTTTAACTGTTTCATGACTGGCGTCCGAAACTTC
>NW_025212097.1:0-6899 GCF_004010195.1 Chiloscyllium plagiosum
TATCCTACACTAAGATCAGACTAACTTACATACCTCTCATTATACTATCATTCATGTGCCTACCCTATTAAATATCCCTAATATAGCTGAATTTATTACAACTGCTGGCTGTTCATTGCACACATACACACCACTCTCTGTGTAATGAACCTACCTTTGACATCTCCCCTAAACCTTCCTCCAATTACGTTAAAATCATACCACTCGAGATAGTCATTTCCACCCTGGGAGAAAGTCTCTGGCTATCCACTCTATCTATGCCTCTCATCATCTTGTACATTGCTGTCAAGTCACGTTCCATTCTTCTTCGTTCCAACGAGGAAACCACTTTAGCTCCCTCAAATTTTCTTTGTAAGACATGCCCTCCAGTCAAGGCAGCATCTTGATAAATCTCCTCAGCACCCTCACCAAAGCTTCCACATCTTTCCTATAATGAGACAACCAGAACGGATCACAATATTCTATGTGTGGTCTCACCAGGGCTCCATAGAGTAGCAGCATAACCTCGCAGTATTTAACTTTAATCCCTTGGCTAATGAACACATCAAACGCCTTCTTAGCAACCTTATATACCTGGTAGCAACTTTATGGGAGCTATGCCTTGATATGATCCCCCTGTTCCTCCACAATGTAAGAATCCTGCCTTTAACCCTGTATTCTGCATTCAAATTCGACCTTCCAAAATGCATCGTATCCCACTTTTCCATATTGAACACTATCGGCCACTTAGCAGCTGAGTCCTGCATCCTGTCAATGTCCTGTTGCAAACTACAACACCCCTCTACACTATTCACAGTTCTACAAACCTGTGTTACATCATCAAACTTACGAATCTCGCCTTCCACTTCGTAATCCAAGTCATTTAACAAAATCACAAACAGCAGAGGTCCCAGAACCGATCATTACGGAACACCACTGCTCACCTGCTTCTGCACTGAATACTTCCCATTTACCACCACCCTCTGTCTTCTATGGGCTAGCCAATTCTGTATCCAGACAGATAGATCTCCCTGTATACAATGCCTCCTTACTTTCTGAGTGAAACTACCACGGGGAAATTTATCAAACACCTTGTTAAAATCCAAGCACTCGGCATTCACTGCTCTACCTTCTTCAGTGTGCTTAATCCCATCCTCAAAGAATCCAATATGAGTTGTGAGGTATGACCTGCCCCTCACAAAGCCATTCTGACTATTTCGAATCAAACTATAATTTTTCAGAATCCTCTCCAACACTTTGACCAATACTGATGTAAGACTGACTGGTCTGTCATTCTCAGGACAATCCCTGTTTCCTTGCCTGACCAAGGAAGTAACATTTGCCACCCTCCAATCATCCGACGCTACTCCAATGGAGAGTGAAGACGCAAAGACCATCGCCAAAGGCACAGAAATCTCTTGCCTCTCTTCCTGTAGTAACGTAGTGTGTTTCCCTTCTGGCGAAGTGATTTATCTATCCTTATGTTCAATCGGTCTGTATTTCACCTCAACTTGTTTACTCCCTATCCAACCAACTGGTTGACTGCTTTCCATTTCAGGTCTCTGTACAGCGCTGACTTCCTGAGCAAGTATGGTTCCTAATATCCTGTGTATTATGGAATGGAAAACATGGGAAGGGTAGATGCCCAAAGCTTTGACTCTGCTGCTCCTCAGATACTGCCTAAATGCCTGTGCTTTTCTCGCTACACAATGTTCGACTCTGATCACCAGGATCTGCAGTATTCACTTTCTCCATTACTGAGGGCTGTCCCCTCTGCACAATGAGCAGGGAACTAATCAGTCAAAACTCTTTCACTTCTGGAAAGTTGCATTTAATGAACACATTTACAAAAAACGAAATTAAAATTCAACAATCATTCATTCAATCCCAGTGTTACAGGTTTGATTCATGAATTGGACAGGTTGATAACGAACAATGAATGACTGAAGAACTCCGAGATACAGAGTATTCCAGGTGATATATTCCAGGTTGGATGTGCTTTACCTTCAGGGTGGTAATATTATCAGGCAGACAGATATGATAAGGGAATGAGGTGACATGTAGAAGTGTGACATTTTTGCCATCACACAGAAGTCTTTGAGGGAGGTCAGGGCTGACAACTCAATATTCTGTTGTACTAGAACTATAGTCAGGACAGGAGAGAGGGGAAAAAAAGGAGGTGGTGTTGCCTTGTTAATTATGAATTCAGTTACTGGCGTAAGAAGGGACAATATCTTGAAAGAATCTTCTAATGAGGCTTGGTGGTTAGAGTTCAGGATCAAAACCATGACAGAAACACTGCTAGGGATATATTCTAGACCCCCGGATAAAGGAAAGTACGGGAGAAGGTATATAACCAAGCTATTGAGGTGTGTAAAAACAAAAGTAGGATCATTATATTCAGGCATTTCAATTCCAAACATTCATCAGGTCTGTGATAACTTTTTGAAATTTATTCCAGAGAGCTTCGTGTATCAACACCGAGCAGATACAACAAAGGGCAGTGCAGTTCTGGGCCTAACTGTGGGGAACGAAGCCAGTCAGCTGTTCCAGGCAGAAGTAGGAGAGCATTATAGGACCAGTGACCGTGACATTACACATTTTGAATTTGCTAAGGAAAAGACCCCATAAAAGTTTGAAAAATAAAAGCTTTTTGGATTGCGGAGGCAGATTTTATGGAAAAAAATGGCAGGATCTGGCCAAAGTGCAGTTGTTTCTGGGTGAAACTGTAGCAGAACAAGGTGGAGCGGGGTTGGGGGATCATTTGTTCAAAATGGAATTGATGACAGTGTCGGCCCAGCATGTTACACCGCAGATACAATTTCGGAAAACAAGCCCAAAGAACCTCAGATGTTGACACAAATTCCGAACAGAATGATAAAGGAAAGAGAAGTTTAAAGCAGGTATAAAGTAAGCAGATCAATGGAGGTCTTAAAAGAACATGGAACGTGTAGGCCAAAGCTTAAAAAGTCACTGGAAGGGCTAAGCTTAAAAAGTCAGTGGAAGAGCAGAAGTAGGGGTGATAAAACATTAGCGGGTAAGATTAGCAATAATCCAAAGTCTTTTTTTTTGGTTATTAAGGGGAAGACGTTAACGCGGGAAAGAATGGGGAGTACGAGGGACCAAAGGGACAGCCTGTTCACAGAGCCAGAGAATATGATAAATACATCCAACGAGTCGGTCTCCAGTTTGGAGAAACAGTTCCTGGATTCAGGGAAATTGACTGTGTGCCCCTTGAGCATATCGATACCGGAGTTGAGGAAGAATTGGAAGGTTATGCAAGATAAAGGTTGGGCAAATCCCCAGATTAACAACCACCAAGTCTCGCATCAGTGAGAGGAAACAATTGTCGAAAATTCGGAGGACTGTTGAGGCTGGATCATTAAATATCTTCAAGGCTGAGACAGACAGATTTTTATACAAGTGTTATGGGGAAATCGCAGGAAAGTGGAATGGGGCATTATCAAAATAAATATAACATAATCGAAGGAAAAGCAGACTCAGTGAGCGGATAGACATATTGTTGCCCCTATGTCTAATGGTGTTCTTTTCCAATAGCGCTGTATCTACAAGAACATCCACCTCTCTCACTATGGAGTGAGACACAGTTTGGAGACCAACTCGTTGGATGTATTTATCATATTCTCTGGCTCTGTGAACAGGCTGTCCCTTTGGTCCCTCGTTTGGAATGCAATCGAGGGATTCAAGGACTTCATAAACGCGATACTAATAGACAGAAAGGACTAGAGGACTGCAACAATACGGATTGCCTGACTGGGTGAGGATTTGCATCGACACAGTCACCCCTTCCAGGAAGAAGACTTTAGTAAGACCCTCTCCAAGGTCAAGCAGCGACCTGCACTGTGGAGCAGATAGTCAGGGGCCAAGTGGCAAGGAGTGTTGACGGCCCAAACACTACATCACTGTAGTGTCTCCTTCCTTCCCTGACCAAAACTAAATGTGGAGGGGTAGAGAGACATGCCGTTGGTAGCAGAGTAAGCAGTAAGGTTTTGACACGAGAGGCTTTGGACAACAGCCAAGGGGAGATTTTGGACGTACTAGAATGTTTGAAAGTGAATAAATGTCGCGGTCCTTACCTGTTACAGGAGGAGACCTATCAGCCCTCATGGTCTATAAAACTGTACCTAAAGTAGATCATGCAGCACCAGTATCCAGTTACACAAAAACATGTGACAGCTACTTGAAGTCAGTTAGATTGGAAATGGAAGAGGCCACAAAGTGTCTGGTCTATGGGATATACTGGAATAACAGCAGACTACATAGCCCCTCAGGCCTGACCTTCAATTCAGGAAAGTCGGGGGTGATCTGCACTCGGCCGCAATTTCTCTTTCGTGCCCAATTCTTTGTAGCCCTCGACAACGTGAGAGTGATTGAACCTGACGTCACGGCAGTATTTGACTGAGCAAGGTGTCAAGGAGACTGAACAAAATTGAACTTGATGGGAATCAGTTGTAAACTCCTCACTGGTTGGATCATTCAGAACACAATGTGGCTGGGAGACGTCAATCCTCCCAGACCCTGGATATCTCTGTGGGCAATCCTCAGGGTAGCTTCTTTGGCACAAGCATCTTCAGCTGCTTCATCAATGTCTTTCCCTCTGTCATACGATCAGAGATGGGGATGTTCTGTGAAGATTATATCATGTTCAGAACAATGAGTAAACTCCGAAGGTATTAAAGTATCAAACCTGGACAACATTCAAGCTTGTGCTGTTAATGTATAGGTAACATTAGTCAAAAGCACTGCTGGACACTAAACATTTCCATTGTTAATAAAAAGAGGAACCCCTTCAGCAACTCTATCTTGTTTTACAGTAATATAAGAAAGTCATTCAGCCCATTAGACCTATTGGACAACAAGAGGCTTAACACATTCACTCTCTCCTGCCTATTACATAAGAAGTATTTTTTTTAAAAAAAGTAGCTGTTTGAATCCAAAATAGACACGCAGGAGGCTGGAAGAACAGAATAAGCAAGACAGCATCAAGACGTTGAGAAATCAACGCCTTGGATATAGGTCTTCGTCAGGACTGTGAGTGGAAGTAAGGGGTCTATAGATAAAGGGGCGGGTGAGAGAGGAGCAGGTAGAGTGGCGAGGTTGGGACAAGTGAACACAGATTAAGGGTATCAGCGGGTTGGTGATGGGAGGGCTGAATCCAATTGGTAGCTGGACAAAGGGTTGCTCAAAGGAATGGAAGGGAGGGGAGGGCATGGGAAGGGAGTCAGGGGATTGGAAGGGAGGTTATTTGAAATTGGCGAATTCAATGTTGAGTCACTGGGGTGTAGGGTGCAGAGGTGACAGTTGGGATCTTGTTCCTCCAATTTATGGTTTGGTTCATTGTGGCAATGGAGAAGGCCAAGGATGGCCATGTCAGAAAGGGATTGGGAAAGAGAATTGAAATAGGAAGTGACGAGGAGGTCAGGTCAGCCCTGACAATACCGACTGAGATACTCAGCAAAACATTCCCTTCGTTTATATTTGGTCTTCCCAATGCAGTGAAGACCACATCAGGTGCACCAGATGCAGTAAACTAGGTTTGGCTCCCACCACCGGGCCCATCTCGGTCCAATCACCACAATCACCCCCAGGTACCTTCTCCTGCAACTGAAAAAGATGCAAACATTGCTGGCACACAACCTCCTCCACCTCCTCTCGGGCTTCAAACAGTACTTCCAGCTCAGACAGAGGTTCACCTGCCTCTCTTCCAACCTACGTTTCTGCATCAGGTGCTCCTGATGTGGTCTTCTCTGCATTGGGGAGACCGAACAAAAACTAAGGGCACATTTCACCGAGCATCACAGCCGGGCCTGCAGGGGCCGACCTGACCTCCCAGTCACCGCCCATTTGAATTCTCCTTCCCACTCCCTTTCCGACGAAACCATCCCTGGCTTGCTCTTTTGCCATGGTGAGGCAGACTGAAAATTGAAGGAACAACACCTCATCTTCTAGGTAAAAACAAGGACTGCAGATGCTGGAAACCAGAGTCTAGATTAGAGCTGGAAAAGCTCGGCAGGTCAGGCAGCATCTGAGGAACAGGAAAATCGACGTTTTGGGCAAAAGCCCTTAATCGGGAATAAAGGCAGGGTGGCTGCAGAGTGGAGAGATAAATGAGAGGGGTCTGGGGTTGGGAGAAAGTAGCATAGAGTACAATAGGTGAGTGGGGGTGGGATGGAGGTGATAGGTCAAAGCAGAGGGTGGGGTAAGGTATCAAAGAGTACAACGGGTGAATGAGTGTGGGGATGAAGGTGATAGGTCAGAGAGGAGGGTGGAGTGGATATGTGGAAAGGTAGATAGGCAGGTAGGACATGTCATGACGGTGGTGCTGAGCTGGAACGTTGGAGCTGGAACAAGCTGGTGGAAGGAGAAATGAGGAAACTGATGAAATCCACATTGATGCCCTGGGGTTGAAGTGTTCCAAGGCGGAAGATGAGGCGTTCTTCCCCCAGGCGTCGGGAGGTGAGGGAGCGACGGAAGGAGGAGGCCCAGGACCTCCATGTTCTCAGAAGAGTGGGCGGGGGAGTTGAAATGTTGGGCCACAGGGCGTTGGGGTTGATTTGGTGTGGGTGTTCCGGAGATGTTCCCTAAAGCGCTCTGCTACGAGGCTTCCAGTCTCTCCAATGTAGAGTAGATGGCATCGGGAGCAACGGATACAAGAAATTATATTGATGGATGTGCAGGTAAAACTTTGATGGATGTGGAAGGCTCCTTTGCGGCCTGGAATGGAGGTGAGTGGGGAGGTGTCAGCGCAGGTTTTACCTTCCTGCGGTGGCAGGGAGGGTTCAAGGAAGGGAGGGTGGGTTGTTGGGGGGCGTGGACCTGACCAGGTAGTCACGGAGGGAATGGTCTTTGCGGAAGGCGGGAATGGGTGGGGAGGGAAATATATCCCTGGTGGTGGGGTC
>NW_025212097.1:8570-25011 GCF_004010195.1 Chiloscyllium plagiosum
TTCCTGGAACCCTCCCCTGCCACCGCAGGAACGGCAAAACCTGTGCCCACACCTCCTCCCTCACGTCATCCAAAGCTCCAAAAAAGCCTTCCACATTCACATTCACACGTTGTACTCTTTGCTACCTTCCCCCACCCTCCTCTCTGACCTATCACCACCATCCCCACCCCCATTCACCTATTGTACTCTATGCTGCTTTCCATCCATGCCCACCCTCTCTCATTTATCTCTCCACTCTGCAGGCATCATGCCTCTATTCCTGATGAAGGGCTTTTGCCCGCAACGTCGATTTTTCTACTCCTCCGAAGCTGGCTGACCTGCTGTGCTTTTCCAGCATCACTCTAATCCAGACCTTATCTTCTGTCTGTCAAACCTACAGCCTGGAGGACGCAACGTCGTCTTCGCCAATTTAAAATAACATTCCTACCCATGCCGCTTCTCCCTTTCCGGCCCATCTCCCACCCTTCCATTCCAGACGATATCTTCCAGCTCCCAACTGGATTAATCCCTCCCATTGCCCAACCACGTGTCCACGTATCCGTACCTCGCCATCCCGCTGCTATCTCCACCCCAACCACTCCCTTCCCTCTTTACCCGAAGCGGTCTCTACCCCCACCCCCAGTCCTGAAGAACTGTTATACCTGAAATATTGACTTTCCCACCTCATGATGCTGTCTGGCTTGTTGTGTTCTTCCAATCTCCTGTTTATCTTCTATAACTCAGGAAGATAGAGTCTCGTCAGCACAACACGCCGGTAAGCAGGAACCACGGGTTGCCCATTGAAGTCCTTGAACTCTGCCGTCGGGCCAGGAGGAAGACGTTCAGTTCCACGAGACACTGACACATGAACAGAAGAGGCTACTCCGCCCCACCAAACTGTTACACTGAAATAAGAGGTTGTCATTGATGCTGCAGCACGACAAACCAATGAAGCAGACACTGCACAGGTAGACCCCTCCATGTTGTTCCGCCTGGCCCCATTGCTAATGGTACACACATGTTACGTTAACATGGTTTGCTGACCATGAGGAGAGAAAGTGATTGGTTTGTACCAAGTCCCAAGGAGGCATCTTCCATCTCCGAGACTAGGCTAGACCACTCAAAACAGCCTTAAGCAGGCAGTCCAGAGCATAACTTGGCAATTTATTTTGGTAAGTGTATAATGAAATTTCCCCGGAAAATTTAGCTGATTGACTACTAGATTTTAAAGCAGGCAAAAACTTTATGCATAAAATTACACAACAAAACACGAAGAACAGAGTAAGGAATCCTGACAGAATTCACCCTATTCAGCTCAACTTAATTATACTGTTCCGAATATACGCAATTCTCCCAAAAAGCAAACTCCCAATTAAAACCAGTATCAATGGAATACATTCTTCCAGGTTGAAGTTTGAGGTCAGAAAAGAGAAACGGTTTCCACACAGCACTCTGTTAAACTTTGCAGTTCAAGACTCAACTGAAAACTACTCCACTCAGCTCAGCTGGGACAGCGAAAAGAGCTCACCACTCCCCGTTCATTATACAGATCACTAATAAAGCATGGCCACTTCGGCCTGAAGTCTCATTTGTTTCCAAATAAACAAAAGGCGTCTGAAAATCATTTTCATCTCTGTAACAAACCAGACTGATCGGAGCCCGGCCCAGTTTTATTGCCCCTCGGAAAAACATCAAGGACAGATTCTCCTTGAGCTAAGGAACAGCTTTTGGACATAAAAGGGGCTAGCTTTGTGACATATACTCCTCCCTTAAAAAAATAAGCAGAATACAAAAAGATGGTTGCATTTTTATCCCTTCAAACCCAGACATATACACTAGACTAACTAAACATGCAAACATGCACAAACCCATGCAAATTCAGGCCGCCACATTCCAACCACCGAACGCACCCTTATCTCATTGGAGTCTGACGAACTCATCAGCTTTCATTTTTCGCGATCCGCCACATGCACAATTGTCAGATTGAACAACAAGCTCCGTCTAAACAGTCTGGCATTTTTGTCCTTGAATCTTTCCACTAATGTCAAAGTGTTGTGAACAGTGTCTATGATTGTCTCGGATTGTTTGTAATATAAACACGGTGATATTTTAATGGCAACACCAAGCTTAAAGTCTCTTTCTACACCGCTGTACATTTCTGTTGATACACGTTCGACTTCTTAGAAAAACACCCGATGGATCTTTCTTTTCCCTCGTCATCCTCCTGCAGCAACACCAAACTGACACCCACATCACTGGCATCAATAGCCACCTTGAAATGCTTCGTGTAATCCTGTGTGGCTAATACTGTGGGCAGTGGTTAACACAGTTTTTAGGCTGTCAAATGCCATTTGACAGTCCTCTGTCCACTGAGAGTTTTTGCCCTGACAATTCAGTGGGGGAAGCAGTCACACTGCTTAACGTTTGGCACAAACTTTCGGTAGAAGCCAGTCAATCCCAGGAACCGTAGTACTGTGTTTCTTTTTTGTCGACAGTGAGGAGCATTCCCAACTACGTTTATTTTCGTATCTCATGGGGCCATTTGTCCAAGTCAAATAACGTGACCCAGCAAAATCACTTGTAGCTGGGTTTACCACCAAGCCTGCCTTCTGAAGTCGATGGAAAAAGTTCCATGAGTGACTAAAAATCATCAGGTCATCAATGTACACCACATAGTTGGGTATTCTTGCAATGACCTTATTATTAGTCTCTGAAATGTGGCTGGATCGTTTCTCATACCAAATTCTACGACTTTGAACTGATATAGTCCATTTGGCATTATGAAAGCCGAAATTGCCTTTGCATTCTGTGACAGAGGTCCTTGCCAGTAGCCTCTGAGCAAGTCCAACTTAGAAACATAAGTAGCTTCTCCCACTTTTTCGACACAGTTCTCCAAACATGGAATTGGATATGCATCAGTCTTTGGAACAGTGTTGACTTTGTGATAGTCCACACATGACCGTTGGCTGCCATCTGGCTTTGGCACTATGACTATATGTGAGGTCCAGTCATTGTAACTCACATCAACTATGCCATCTTGGAGCGTGCGCTCTACTCCTTCTGAGCCTGTGCCAATTTTGGAGGGTCATGCCTATAAGGATGTTGCTTAATCAGAACAGCATCTCCTGTGTCTAAATCATGCACAATTATGTTCGTACTTCCCAGTCTATTTCCGCATATCTCTCCACGAGATAGTAATAACTCTTTCAGGTCGCTTTGCTTTTCTTGTGGAAGGTAACTCAATAATTTATCCCAATTTTTGACAACTTTCTCATTGTTCAATTTGATTTGAGGAATGTCCAATGCAGAATCCTCTGAACTTGGTTCTTCCTTCTGTGCTGTAATCATTAACACCTTATCGTCTTGCTTTCCTTCCTATCAAAATACCTTTTTTAGCATATTCACATGACACACTCTGTGAGATCTCTTCCTGCCTGAAGTCCGTATCAAGTTGTTTACCTCATTGAATTTCTTCCCAATTTGATAAGGTACATTAAAACTTGCTTTTAAAGGCTCAACTGTTACTGGAAGTAACGCCAATACCTTATTCCCAGTTGCAAAGATCCGAATTTGTGATTTCTGATCCACTTCTTGTTTCAATGTATGCTGCAATACTTTTAAATGCTGTCTACCCAAATCTCCAGCTCTATTTAATCGTTCCCTAAAATTTGACACATCATCCAAATGGGTGGTCTCTGAATTCTGACTTATTAATTTCTCCTTAACCAATGTTAATGGTCCTTTTATTTCATGCCCAAAAATTAATTCAAATAGTCTGAACTTAGTCGTTTTGAATTGTTTAATTCTCAAGTTATCCATCACAACCTTGAATAGTTCGGATGTGAGGTTTGATCCTTGATCTGCCTGGATCTCGATTGGTAGTCCGTATCTAGCAAAAAAAAAAGTCAATATTTTTTCTACAATTCTTTTAACTGTGATGCTGCATAATGGGATTGCCACTGGACATCTAGTCGACACACCCATTATTGTTAATAAATTGTTATTCCCAATTTTTGTTTGAGGTAGGGGACCTATGCAATCTATCAAAACACTTGTGAAAGGTTCCTCAAATGCTGGAATAGCTATTAAAGTTGCAGGTTTTATTACTGCCTGTGTGACATGTTTGAAACGTCTGGCAATATTCAACTACATCGTTGTGTAGTCCAGACCAGTGAAAATATATTTGTATTTCAATCTGCATTGTCCTCACCCCGGAATGATCTCCAAGTAGTAGCTCGTGTGCCACTCGCAGCACATCCTTTCTATACACAACAGGCAAAAGCATTTGATGAATTTCTGCCCACGTCTGGTCTGCTTCAATGTGCGCTAATCTCCATATCCACATTAAGACATCATTTGTTAAGTAATAACACACAGGAATTCATTAATTTTCTTTCTTGCTGAATGTCTTTTGATCTAACTGTTTTAATTCCTCATCTTTCTGCTGAAAATCATTCAGCTTAGCAGAGCTAAAAATACTTGCATGTTTTCTTACTTGCTCCTTCTCTGTTCCACTTATCTGGTCAAAATAAAAGTTTCGATAACTCTATGTCAGCTTCCTTATCTGTGTCTTTTGATCTCTCCTGCTTCAAACTGCGCATCTGTGATCTTGTGATCTCACAATCAGGGAAACTTCCTGGATAACCGTTCTCCAGTTCTCCACTGGATTTCCAATGAGAGTAGGCAGAACGCCTACTGGTGAATCAGCTATATCATTTGCAAGGACAAATTTTATCCCTGGAGCTGAGAGTCTGTGGTCCAAAACTTCTACCACACATTCTCCACTCTCCTCTGGGCTCTCCAGCCTCACTTTACACAACTGAGCACTTTTTGTCTCACCATGAATTCCTGCTACTCGCACATTTTCTAGCAATAGTCCCTCAGGAGTACATGTCTCCTCATCCCTCAGCATTACAGACTGAGAAGAGCATGTGTCCCTTAATATTAGAACCTCCATATCTATTACTCCTGGCCTATGTGAATGCAAGGCCCTTGCATGTAGATGTTTTAAGCAGATCTGGCACGTCCTCGTTGATCAACCTCTGACCATCTTGAACACTCTGACGCAGTTTTCTAACTTACCTTGAGATTTTTGTTATCTTCCAACAAATCTTAGTCTTCTCTGGTTTTCCAACATTTGGTTTTCTCCTCGCACAACAACTCTGTGATTTTGCGTGGCTCACTTTATTATAATGAAAACGCCGGGGTCTTTTATCTTGTTTGTTCCGCTCAAGGGTTTCTTTTTTGACCCTGTGGTAAATTCGCCTTATGATCTTCACTGAGATTTACTTTTCCCTTTCCACTTGAGGACATCTCTTTGCTCCAATTTCTATTTCAGTTGGACTGAAAACTATTCTGGAAGCCAAACCGTGTTTATGGAACAGCTTCTAATCATCAGCCACTTCCGCTGCTAAGCTTGATGTTATCACTCTCTGTTCTTCCACATGAATTCCCACAACTTCAGGCAGTGAATTTATGAATTACTCCAAAATAATTACCTCTCCAAGGGCATCATAGGTTGTTTGATTTTTAAAGCTCTTATCCATCTATCGAAGTTACTCTGTTTGATCCTTTCAAACTCAATGTAGGTTTGATCCTTTCAAACTCAATGTATTTGTTCGATTCCTGAAACGTTGTCTATAGGCTTATGGTACAAGCTCATATGCAGTTAAAATGGCTTTTTCCAGCTCCTCATATTCCGCAGATACCTTCTCTGATGGATGCGAATACCTCAATAGCCCTACCTACAAATTTTGTTTGGATCAACAAAACTCTTATTGCCTCTGGCCACTGCATCTGTTTAGCCACCTTTTCAAATGAGTTGAAAAAGACTTCCACATCCTACTCATCAAATTTAGACAACGCTTGTTATTGGCTCGGCTTCTCACTACCTGGGGCTTGCTCATCCTCACTCTCTTCCTCACTAACTCTACCCCCAACCTTTATCTCCCGCCTTCTATGCTGACTTTCTTTTTTAAGTATCAGTTTTTGCTGTTCAAAAGCTGTCTCTTTCTTTCTCCTCTGCTGCTCTCTACTTTTCCCTCTGTTCTGCTTTTAATCGTAACTGAAACTGTTTCACTTCTGCTGCCCATTCCTTACCTCTCACCGCTAAATCAGCTGCTTCCTTTACAATTGAATTCTGACCAACTGCATAGATTCTGATGGTTTCTCCAGCAAGTTTAATTGGTGACTAACTGCTACAACTAACCCTCCTTTCCTCACAGAAGCAGGCAGTTCTGCTTCCAGCTTCTCTGCTTATTCATGAAACTTGGTCTTATTCATTTTCTTGAAAACTTCCAGTCACTGCATCCACATGCAGAAAACTTTTGGCGACTGAAAGAGGCATTGCTATCCCAAGTTTTGTCTCCCGAACAAAACCAAACCTGAATTAAAGACACGAGTAACTCACACGTGCTGTTGAAAATCCCGCAAAGAGCCCCCAATCTGTTATGGACTAGGCTCGACCACTTAACATATTATTAAGCATGCAACCCTGGGCATAACTTTGCAATTTGTTTCGGTAAGTGTACAATGAAAATTACTAGGAGTAAGATAGGGAGGTTGTCAACTAAATTTTAAAACAGACAAAAACGTTATTCACAACATTACACAATGAAACGCAAAGAACAGAATTAGGACTCCCTACCGAACTCAACCTATCCAGCTAGACTTAATTATTCTGTTCCAAATATACACAACAGTCCCAATATGCAAACTCCCTTTAAAAACCAGGTTGAAGTTGAAGGACAGAAAAGAGAGAGAGTTTCCACACAGCTCCTTGTTGAACTTCCCAGTTCAAGACTCAACTGAAAACTGCTCAGCTCAACTCGTTCAGCTAAAAATAGCTGACCACTCCCCTTTCATTATGTAAGTTCCTTCTAAAGCATGACCACTTTGGCCGGAAGTTTCATCTGCTTCCATGTATCATCTGTATACGAAGCCAGACTGATTGGAGTCAAGCCACATTTTAATGCCCCTCAGAAAACAATAAAGGACAGGGTCTCCTTGAGACAAGGAAAAGCTTTGAGAAAACAAAAAAACCCAATACCTTTGTGACAGAGAAGATGGGCTAGTTTTCTGTACGGAGGTCAGAAGCTGGTGGGATTGGCTAACTCTATCAGAGTGTGATTGCTAACAGGCTTGTGAACAAGAAGACGTTCAGTAGAGGGTCACAAACTAACTGCACATTGAGGCGGTGAAAGTTCATTCAGAACCTGGAGCTCTCTCTCAACCAACATGTGGGTCCACAGAGCTATGTAAACTATCATAGAATTATAGAGTCTAACACCACGGAGGCAACCCCTTTGTCCCAAAATGGTTCATGCTGACTAAACTGTCCATCCATGCTCACCCAGTTTTCCTGCACTTGGCCAATATCCTTCTCAAAATTTCCTATCTATATATTTGTACAAACGTGAAGACATGTATCGCAGAAAACACGTTATATTCCATGGTATCAACATTTTGTTTTGAAAATATTGAGTGTTAGTTCATAACACTCAAGTTTTAATGCAATCAGTTTTTATTATTTTGTAGCGATACAGATTAAACAGTCATTTCCTTCACAGTCTCCTCATGGCACCACCACTGTAGGGATAGTCTGGTGAAACTCCATTACACTGTCTCTCTGTAGCAAATAGATCATTCATGACAAAGGAGAGAAAATCTGTTCACAGTGTCCTAAGTACTGTCTCAACAACACTTTACAACTGCAGGATGGTGTCTTCACTCTTAGATGTAATCATTGTGTAATGAAGGACACCACGTTTTTACTGTGCTGATTAATTACTGCTCCATATGAATTCTGTCAGTGACTCGTGACCAAGGACCATTTCGCCTTCTCATAAATACAAAATTAGAAGGATGATATGTTTTACCAAATCATTTCTTTGCCCTATGAAGCAAAGCCAGACCAACAGCAATATCACTATTGCCATTGGAGATGGTTGGGAATGCTGAGGGGGCAACGGCCTAGGCTGTATTATCTCTGGAATATTAACCCAGGGACCTAAGTGATGACCAAGACCCCAGATTTGAATTTCACCTCAGCACATGTTGGAATTTGAATTCATTAAAATATGAGGAATTAAGAGTCAAATAAAACGATGAAGCCATTGCTGATTGTCCTACCTGGCACCTTTATGTCCTTCAGGGAAAACTACCATCTTCACCTGGTCGGGCTAACATGTGACTCCAGACCTACAGCAATGTGGTTAACTCACAGTTGAAGTTTGCATTGGCCAAGCCAGGCACACAGTTATATCACTCACTACAAAGTCTCAAAGAAATGAAACTGGATGGACCTCAGCACTGACTACTTAGAGCCCACGGACTGCATTGGGTCAAAAAGGCAGCTCACCAACACCTTCTCAAAGACAATGAGGAAAGGGAATTTAGTACTGACCCAGCATCCCATTGTAGAATAAAAGTATATGATCACACTTTACCAAAGAGAGACAAAGGGACATAACTCACTTTAAACAGGGACTTTGATGTATACTTTAAATGGATATGATTTTCAGTAATATGGGAACAGGAGAAAAATAGATGAGGTTAATCTCGTTTATATTTCCATTCCAGCTGATCATCAACAATTCCTTTGCTTGCTTCATGCTGTCCACATGTTTCTTTCCACATCTATTCAACTCCCTCCTTCTCCCCTTCACAACAGACGTGCCTGTCACCAACATCAATTACACTATTTCCCAGCGACGTTCAGTTCTGATCGTCAGATGTATGGTCAGTGGACTTGAAGTGCCAATTCTGTTTTTTCTCTCGACCCGAAGCTGCCAATGCTGCACAGTTTCTGTGGCAATTTCTTGTTGTTTTTGTTTCTGATCTCCAACATCATGCTTTGTTTTATTTAATGTAGTTATTACATGGGATGCCTGCATCACTGGCAAGTGCAGCATTTGTTGACCATCACAAATGCCCTTTATTGTGATGTCATTCTTTCAGGCAGTATAGAGCCAAGCAAATTGCTGTGGCACTGAGTCAGACCAGATAATAATGCTAGATTTATTTACCAAAGAATAACAGTGAAATAGATAAAATTATAGGTAAAATGTTGGTGATGTTATGGTTGTTATTAGTGAAACTTGGTTTTATTTTCAATTCCTGCATTTGAATATATGTTCTGACATCATCGGTGGTAGCATGTGAAACAGTGTCTTTATGTGTAATAACTTGTGCCTCCAAATTACATTTCTTGCAATATTACTACTCTGACAGAGTGTCCCTGTCATGAAGTTACTTTCGAGACAAGAACAAGGTTGTTATCGAAATTCTTGCAACTGAAAGAGTGCTCACAGGAGAGTTGGAACTATAAAATCAGAATTTTACCAAGGCATAGATAATGGTTTATTAAACATCAGCATTGACGCCAAGGTGGGGACTGGGGGTATAATTGAGCTGGTCGTGGATAGGTTTAGTGATGGACAGAATACTGAGACATAAATGAATTCAGGACAAAACAGTACGTCGGGATTGTGAACAGTCTTGTTCTGAGATGTTTGTGAGGCCGGAGGTGTGGTTGGTTCTGAAATTTGTGGGTCATGAACAGAACTTACATTTGAAACTGAAGACAATAGTTTTCGTCTTTGCCAGATATAGATAACAGAAATAGAAATGAGTTTCACCATGGCTTATGGGCTTAATAAATGGATAGAGATGCAGACGCTTACCAGGAACACCAACAATAGCGAGAAAGGGATAGTAACTTCCCTGGATAATCGACAGTACACAGTATATCTGATCTGGTAATGTCAGCCAAGACCAGGATAAGCCCCTGTCCATTTTTACAGCATTCCAGCCTACTTTTCCGAGATTCTGACTCATTCATGGAACATTCCAGACTATTCTCAGATGTTTATCACTCTTCTTCCGGTCTCTGCAGCTGTTTATCCCTGTAAATGTGGAGGTGAAGCATCTGCTGCTACAATGCGACAAAACATTGCAAGAAGCCATTTACTAATAGAAGAGGGAAACCATCCATGACACAATTAGCATCCAAGGAGACTGACATCAATTACAGTCACTGAACAAACAGATCCAGTTAACTCCTTTCAGTGTGGTTCCTTCATATCACAATAACAAATGGACTGAACTGAATGTTGGTATCGCTTGGATATTGGTCACATCTCCCATCACCAAATGCTCTCGTGAAGTCCGTTGTGACGGAGAATGATGGATTTTTTCTTATCGCAGGCAAGATGATTCTGTTGTGTTGTCTGTTCACAATGTTATAACCGCCTGAACTTCCCACCACCAACCCCCGTAAAAAACACAATCTAGGTGTAGTTACCATGCTGATCCTTCCTCGACTAGAACAGGTGCCAACCAGTAGATTTACAGTGGGCATATTTGCCCTAACCATACTCAGGAAGTGTGGATCTGTCTGGACTTTCCTCTCATTGCTCTAATAAGGCAATTTTTGTTTCTTCAACACACAATGTGCGTCAGCACTGTTTTGTATAAACTCACAAACAATTTAATACACTTTATTGGCTTCAAAGGAAGAAGACTCAGATTTTTTGAATTCTGCCCAAAGCTAAATATAGCATGTTGTCACAAAGCCGGTCCCTTTACAAGGTCATGTTGTCCTTGATTTTTTTTGTCAGAGAGGGTCTAAACGATCCAAGAGTCCAATATGTCTGAATTTTGAAATGTTTATTGGGTCACTTTTATTTATACCTAGCAGGTAATGCCTTAGGCAGTAGGCTTTCAAGTCTTAAAAAAATATCTTGTTTAATCAAGAAGATTGGGTCAGCTCTCTAGCTCGGCAGATTGGTTCAGTTTGGGGGTTAGTTGAGTGAGGGTTACTGTTGAAACTGGATGCTCTCCCCCTTCTTCTGCCCTTCTGACAGCATAACCTGTAAGATTTTTGGAACAGATTTACTCCATGTGCTAAGGGGCTTGTTTATTGGGATTTTCAGGTATTTGGAACAGCATCCTTAAATCGGGATACCCTGTAGAGTTTGGATAGGACAAGTTATTCAGGTATTCCATTTTCGTTCCTTGTGTATCATTCGGTAATTTGGTAAATACATTCTGTTTGTTTAAAACTCAGCATTATGACCAGTTAATTCACTCCAGGAATACCTTTTATACACTAAACGTCAACAAATAGCAAATTTACTGTCTGGGCTACCTGCTTAAAAATATTTTGGGGGGCCGGGCCTTGTCCAGAACAGATGGTGGGCCGTTTGTGGGATTTAGTCGGCGAGTGGCAGGTGTTCGTATCTCTTAATTCGGCTGTTGATTTGGATAAACAGAGCTTCGGATAGCAATGGCTCTTGGAGTCACCAAGTATGTTTTGGAGGTGGAAGAATTAACTTTGGGGTTTTTACAAAATGCCCTTTAAGTCCAAGCTGCAGGAATTAGTGGACGAGCTGCAGTTGAAGCTACCTCCTAACATGAGGAAAGATGAGATGCGTGCAGCAGTGGCTCACCATTCCAATTTGCTGGAAACTCCAGCAGGATCTGTGCAGATGACTAAACTTCAATCGCAAATGAAGAATTTTGCGTGATGACTAATATCAGAAGAGAAAGAAAGAGAATGAATAGGTTTAGCAGAGGAAAGAGAAAAAAAAAACAAATGGCTTTAGCGGGAGAAAAAGAAAAAGAGGGAGCATTTAAGCTTCAGAGACGGACACTTAGAATGGAAATTCAGCATAAAAGGATGGAGATGATAGCTGAAGGTAAACTTAGTGAGGAACAGCGTGAAGATGAGCAAACCCATGGTGGTCGAAATCCTGTTCAGAAACGTTTTTGGTATATTGACGGAAAAGCACCACTGGAGACAGAGCGGGATTTACAAAATATAGGATATACATGGCATATTCATGGAAACATTTTTCATTTCACTTGAAAAAAGTAGCTAAACAATTGCAGTGGCCAGTGAGCATGTGGGTTGTGTTGATCCAAACAGAACTTGTGGGTAGAGCTAGTGAGGTATTCACAACACTATTAGAGGAGAGATCTGGGGTGTATGAGGAGGGGAAAAAGTGCATATGAATTTGTGTCAGAAGCCTACAGTCAACGTTTCAGGAATCAGGTCAAACCAATATTGAGTTTGAAAGGATCAAAAAAGTAATTTTGATAGATGGATTAGAGCTTTAAAAAGAGAGCAAAGTTATGATGCTCTGCGAGAGACAATTAATTTGGAGGAGTTCAAAACTTTACTGCCTGACATAATGCACACTCATTTGGACGAGCAGAGAGTTAAAACGGCAAGGCATGCACATGACGTTGCTTATGAATGTGAGTATGTCTAGTGATTAATTATTCTAAAACTTGATTTAGCTTACAGAATCAATTTCAGTCCTTGAGGGATAGAAAGGGGGGGGAAAGAAAAATCTTCGCTTGGAAAGGGAAAGGTAGGTCTCGGTGTAGGTCACAATGATAACTTATCACAGAGTAACAAGGAAATACTTGAAGGAGACAAAGAAGTTTAAAAGCTCTGGTGTTTTCACTGCAACAAATTAGGTCATATGAAATCACTGTGTTGGTCGGTTCAGAAAACAAAAACACAGATGCAGGAAAAGAGGATAAGCCGAGGAGATTTGTTGGAGTGGTAACAGAAGGCACAGGGGAAGGTAGAAAGCTGCAGCAGAGTGTTCAAGCTGATTGGAGGTTTGTTAAGTTGGAAATGCCGGATCTGCTTTGAAAATATACCTGCAAAGGGAAAGTTTATTCACTTTGGGCAGGTAAAGAGGATGCAATATTAAGAGACACAGTATCCTCTCAGACTGTGTTGATGAAGGATAAGGAGATATGTACTCTTGAAGGACTATTTCCAGAAAAAGGTACTGCTAAAGGAAATTCACCGTGAGACAAAAAGTGCAAAATTAAGCAAAGCAAAGATAGAGTGCCCAGAAAGGTGTGGAGAAATTGTGGTAGGATAATTGGACTAACTCTCAGCTCCAGGAATACAATTTGTCCTTGCGAAAAATATAGCTGATTCACTAGTACGAGTGCTGCCTATTCTGGTTGAAAAGCCAATGGAGACACAGGCAACTGAAGCAATGCAGGAGACTTATCCTGGAAGCTTTCCTGATTGTGGGGTAACAAAGTCCCAATGTCACCAGTTCAAACAGGAAAGATCAAAAATGTAAAAATAAAGAAGCTTAAGTGGCATGAACAGAGACTTGTTCCATCAGATAGTTGAGAAAAAACAGGAGCAAATATGTGATCATGCAAATGTTTTTAGTTCAGCTAAGCTAATTGATTACAGCGGAAGATAAAATGTTAAAGCAGTTGTATCAAAAAGCACAGTCGGAATTTTGAATGTGTCCTCGAGTATTATTACCTTAAAAATGATGTCCGAATGAGGAAATGGAGATGATGACATATTCAAGGATATGATAATTGGGCAGAGGTTCATCAAATCGTATTGCCCATGGGTACAGAAAGGATGGGACATGAGCTACCACCTAAAGGTCACTCAGAAGTGAGGAAAACACAGGCTGAAATACAGAGAAATGTTTGCTGGCCTGGACTGCAACGGAATGTAGTTTAATTTTGCCAGACGTGTCATACATGTCAGGTAATTGGAAAAACACCAGTGATAATAAAACCTGCACCTTTCTTAACTATTCCAGCATTTGAGAAACCTTTTACAAGAGTCTTAATTGATTGACGAGGCCCCCGACCTCAAACAAAGAAAAGTGGGCACCAGTATTTGTTAACAATAATGGATGCATCAACTAGATTTCCAAAGGCCATCCCGAGATGCAATATCACAGCTAAAAGAATTGCAGAAGAATCAGTCTTTTTAAAGAGATACAGACTACCCATAGATATACAGTGAGATCCAGGTTCAAACTTCACATCCAAATTACTCACTATAATGTCATAGGAATGAAGCAATTCAAATCGACTGCATACCATCCAAAATTGCAGGGATTGCTAGAAAGGTGACATTAAACATTAAAGACTCTGTTGAGGGTTTATAGGCAGGGTTATCCTGATGATTAGGGTAAGGAATCCCATTTGTGCTTTATGTAATCACGGATGCACAAAATTAACCCAGAGCAAATTCAATCCATTTCGAATTAGTTTCTGGGCATTAAGTGAGAGGAGCATTATAATTGATTAATGAGAAAATAGTAATTCAGAATGCAAAGGCCACCCATTTTGACTCGGTCTGAAATTTTAGGGAACGATTAATAGCCCTGGGGAGTTGGCTATACAGCGTTTAAAAGTAATGCAGCATGCAAAAAAAAAACACAGGAAGCAGACAGGAAATCAAAATGTTGCAATTTTACTATCGGGGATAAGGTATTACTGTTACTTCCAGGGATAGGTGAACCTTGAAAAGTAAGGTTTAGTGGACCTTACCAATTACAAAGAATATTGAGTGAGAGCAACTACTTGATAAGGACTCCAGAAAGAAAGAAATCTCACAGTGTATGTCATGTGAATAGGCTCAAAATGTACTTTGACAGGGAAAGATTGGAAGAGGACAAGGTGTTAATGATTACGGCACAGAAGGAAGAACCAAGTTCAGAGGATTATCAATCGGATATTCCTCAAATTAAAGTGGACAATGAGGTTCTTTTCTAAAATGGGGATACAACATTGAGTTGCCTCCCTGAGAAAAATTGAAATGACCAGAAAGAGTTATTACTATCACATAGGGATATATGCAGATATTAACTTGGAAGTACTAACCTAATTGTGTACAATGTATCTATCGGAGATGCAGTTACGTTTAAGCAACATTCTTACAGGGATAATTCTCTAAAGTTAGCACACGTTCAGAAGGCGATTACCAGCAACGCATCTGAGAATTTTTTGGAGATATTTAAAGACAAAAATGCTGAACTGTTAAGCTGGAGGCTGTTGTTAACAGTTGAAACTTTATTGCTGGAACAGCGCAGCAGGTCAGGCAGCATCCAGGGAACAGGAGATTCGACGTTTCGGGCACAGGCCCTTCTTCAGGAATGAGCAGAGAGTGTTCAGCAGGAGAAGATAAAAGGTAGGGAGGAGGGACTTGGAGGAGGGGCGTGGGAAATGTGATAGGTGGAAAGAGGTCAAGGTGAGGGTGATAGGTCGGAGTAGGATGGAGGCGGAGAGGTCAAGAAGAAGACTACAGGTCAGGAAGGCAAAGTTTCAACTTTGATCTCCAGCATCTGCAGATCTCACTTTCTCCTCGAAGATTTCAACCTACTGCGAATCCTCTTACAAGGATGCCTTCCTTGAAGAAGCTCTCTGCCTCTCTCTACAAAGATTTCAGTGAGTCCCTCTCTCACTGCACACCCCAGGTCATCTCCTCTGCCAACTCCCCTCCTCCAAGTCCCTCCTCCCTACCTTTTATCTTCTCCTGCTGAACACTCTCTGCTCATTCCTGAAGAAGGGCCTGTGCCCGAAACGTCGAATCTCCTGTTCCCTGGATGCTGCCTGACCTGCTGTGCTGTTCCAGCAATAAAGTTTCAACTTTGATCTCCAGCATCTGCAGACCTCACTTTCTCCTGTTGTTAACAGCCATTCAAATAGAAAATTGTGCACGGGGCAGGTCTTGAATACATGATTGCCAATACATTGTTGAAAAATGGAGGCACTCAAATAATGGGAGTACCACACACTGAATCCGGATGTGGTTGTGCACATTTGTATGTTTATAGCAAACGAATGTACATACGCATTTTAAAGTACGAACCACTATTTTTGGGAGTTTTGAAAACCGAAGCCATCTTTGGATATTGATGATTCAATTATATATCTGAGGCGGTCTCTTTACAAGGTTATGTTGTCTTTGAATTGTTTTCAGAGAGGTTCGAAACGATCCAAGGTTCCAACATGTTTCAATTTTGAATGCTCATTGGGGTCCTTTGTTTTTTACCTAACAGATAATGCCTCTGAAAGAAGGCTTTCAAGTCTTTTTTAAAAACTGGTGTAATCTAGAGGATGTGGCCAGCTCTCTGGCTGCACGGGTCAGTTCAGTTCGATGGTTAGTTGAGTCAGGGTCACTGTTGAAACTGGACGCTCTCCCCCTCTTTCAGCCTTCTGACCTCGTAACATATAAGCTTCTTTTTGTTTATTGGGATTGTTGTAAGTAATTTGGATCAGCATCATTAATTGGAGATTGCCTGTCAGTTTTGGATAGGATGAATTATTCAGGTACGGTGTTTTCAGTTCTTTGTGTTTCATTCCTTATTTTTGTAAATAAATTATATTTATTATTATATAAAATTATATTTTGTAAATAAATTATATTTATTTAAAAGTCGGCAATCGGACCAGCTAACTCACTCTGAGAATATCCACTATACACTTAACTTCACAAATGGCAACATTATGGTCTGGGCAACGTGCTTAAGAATGGTTTGAGGGGTCGGGCCTGCTGCATAACAATGTACAATAACCTTGATAATTAACAGTCATGAATTAATGAGTCAGTGACAGAATGAATATGATAATGGCTATTAGACAGAAAGGGCTGCGGCCAGTGACTGAGGAG